>NW_028238837.1:35000-85000 GCF_021556685.1 Rattus norvegicus
TTCCATTATAAGCAAACTGAAGGTATCAATTGGTCAGCTGAATAGTTCTCTGCTTTCCATTGTTCTCACCATCTCTCCAGTCGTATTTTTTATAAATATTGAATATTAAATATATGTGTGTGTGGGGGGGTGTGGCTGTGTGTGCATGAGTTCCTAGGTACGAACCTGAGGGAGGGAGGGAGGGAGGGAGGGAAGGAAGGGAGGGAGGGAGGGAGGGAAGGAAGGTCGACCAGTCAGCCTCCTTTCTTTTTTTTAAAAGTTATTTCCTCTTCTTTTCCAGAATTATTTATTTTGTGACTATGAGTACACTGTAACTATCTTCAGACACACCAGAGAAGGCCTCATCCCATTACCGATGGTTGGGAGCCACCATGTGCTTGCTGGGGATTGAAAACTCAGGACCTCTGGAGGAGCGGCCAGGGCTCTTAACCGCTGAGACATCTCTCCAGCCCTCTTTTTCCAGTTTTAAATAAGCCTCGTTAGTTGAGCGATCTGGGGAGTTGCTTTTCTTTCCAATTTGTGTGTGGGGGGGGGCAGCAATGGATCCAGTATCCAATTCCCTTTCTCTCGATAACATCTTATTACAGTAAGATGGCTCGATTTCATTTGCAATTACTTTCTTATTCTAGACGAAGGTTGATGAATAAATCTTCTTGTCGCTCCATGAAGGAGGAAAAATAATATTTGGCTAGGTCTATATTCCTTCATTTTTATTTCTCTTTGTTTCTTGTCCTTTCTTTAAAAGAAAGAGGTCAACAAATCGGTGTGTACCACCACCACCACCACCACCACCACCACCACCACCACCACCACCACCACCACCACCACCACCGAGTTGTAGGGATCCATTATGGGCCCTGTCTGTCTGCCTGTCTGATTCATTCGTGTTTATTTAAACGTCCTCCAATGATGGTTGTGCAGTGAAAGAAATGCGTGCCCGAGCTCGAGCTCGTGCGCAAACACACACACACACACACACACACACACACACACACACACACACACCACACGGGGGGGGGCAATGGGGGGTGAGGAGGAGGAGGAGGAGGAGGAGGATGAGGAGGAGGAAAGCTTGGGTTGGGTGGTTTGAGGATTTGAAGGTTTAGCCCTGCAATGTTCCTTACAACTTAAAAACTTTGTGACACACAAAGCGATATTCATTTTCTCCTTCTACTTTTCACTCTGTAGACCAAGATGGCAGACTATATCAGCCTTTGTGGAATGTGACCTTGTATTGCTTTGCCCTACTCTGCTCTGCTCTGCTCTGCTCTGCTCAACTTAACAGACGTGTTTTTGCTTTTGTTTATGATTTTTGCTTGCTTGCTTGCTCGCTCGCTCCCATGACTTGACTGTGGTTTCCCTTTCTATTACAGCACGGTGACCAGACTGCCTTGGGGTAATCAGAAAGGAGGCCAGAAGCAGTCTTTTTTCTGACGCACTGAGACTACATACCAGCCGATTTGGAGGAAAAGATATCCCTCTCTCCCTCCCTCCCTCCCTCCCTCCCTCCCTCCCTCCCTCCCTCCCTCCCTCCCTCCCTCCTTGACCCATTTTCCCTCTTTCCCGATACACTCAATAAATTTAAAGTAAATCAATGAATCAAGTCTCTAGTAATTTATTTGTTGGGATTTATTTGTTGGAAATTATCCCTCCACACCTCGCCCCTCCCCCCACCACTCGAGGATGTCTCCCTGGGGGGGGGGCGGGGGGTTGGGTGGACTCGTGTAGGCATACCTCTCCTCCCTTGGCTTTCCGGTCCACTTCGCTCCAGCATACCTAACTCTTTGGAAATGGTAATAGAGTTCATGACACACCCTCACAGAGAGAGGAAGAGTCCGATCGTTCACTGATTCGCTCTCACCCAGCCTCGCCCTGACAGCTCAGGCATGTCTAAATCCGAATGTGGGCAATATTTACATGACTTGACTTGGTGCTTCTAACTTTTTCTCTCTTTTTTTTTTTTCTTCTTTAGTATTTTTTTCTTTACCCTACAAACAGCACACTGCAGCTGTCTTCGGACACACAGCAGATCGATCCCATAACAGAGGGTTGTGAGCCACCATGGGAATAGAACTCAGGACCTCTGGAAGAACACAGTCAGAACTCTTAACTGCTGACTCCATTATTTCCGATTAATGTTTAATGTTTATTTTATTTTATTTTATTTTATTTTCGGAGCTGGGGACCGAACCCAGGGCCTTGTGCTTCCCAGGGGCAAGCGCTCTACCACTGAGCTAAATCCCCAACCCCAATGTTTAATGTTTAAATAAATAAACCTTGTAAAGAAATTAAGCATCTTAAAACCATAGGCATGTGCATCCCCTCCTCATTCGTTCATTCCCTCGCTCATTCATTCATTCATTCATTCAGACAGACAGACAGACAGACAGACAGACAGACAGACAGCAACCAAAGTCTAGCCTTTAACAAAGCAAGAAAGCATACCCTGCGGGACGCACAGATGAATTCCTGAGGCTTACCCTGCAGAGCTTACATGAGGCTTAGTAAAGGACTGACCTGACAACAGCTACCTACATACGTTGAAAAGTCTACCTGGTATTGACGGATGATGACAAACTGTATGTGTGATACAAAACTGTATGTGTGGTTCCCCTTATAACTCATCTCGAAGAGCCCAGCTGTTGGGGCTCGTTCTTTTGGGGGAAATGGAGGCTTTTCATCTTTCCCAAAGCTCCTCCCAGATCCTTTCTGTCCATCTGTCCATCCGTCCGTCCGTCCGTCTGTCCGTCCGTCCGTCCATCAAATTCTACCCAGGCCTGCCCTTAGGTTGGTGGGTCGTCCATTGAGTGCTAGTGACTTCTGACTTGTCTCTGTCTTCCCCTCTGAGAACTGTATTTAGATCTGATGCAGGCACGCAGGCAGGCAGGCAGGCAGGCAGGCAGGCAGGCAGGCAGGCAGGCAGGCCCTCCCTCGTTTTGAACAGACAGACAGACAGACAGACAGACAGACCAAAGGGTCAATGACTGACTGCACTTAAAGGGGCTGTTGACTCCTCTTTGGAGTTACCGCTGTTTAAAACTTGCTTGATAAAATAAAGTCATCGAATCCAAACTACGCAAAGGGGACACTATAACAAATTACGACTGCTTGTGTATATAGAAAACAGGGTTTTTTCTTTCCCTTATTCCATTATGTATGTTTGCTTTTCTTCAAGAATAAAACCGGCTAGGTGGTGCCTCGGAGACTTTATTTTTTTTTCCCAGGAGTCTCCCTTCGGGCCCTGCCAGCGGGAGCCTGGACCTCTGAGGCCAGAGAGGGTGTGCTGTATCCCCGGCTCGCCCCTCCCTCCTGGGATCAATCTAAAAAATGGACAGTTTTGGACACAAGCTAAAGTAATGTTCAGCTCATTCATGCAAGAGAGGTGTAGGAAGGACAACACCCCCACCCCCACCCCCACCCCCACCCCTACCCCCACCCGACCAAATAATACCCTAACCAATAAAAACTAGCTCCTTACTCCTCCGCCTGAGGATTTCTGCGGTCTCATGGTTTGTTCTTGGTTGTTGTTGTTGTTGTTGTTGTTGTTGTTGTTGTTTTGTTTTGTTTTGTTTTGTTTTGTTTTGTGTTTTTCAGACTTTAAGACAAATGTAGGGGTTGGGGATTTAGCTCAGTGGTAGACCGCTTGCCTAGGAAGCACAAGGCCCCGGGTTCGGTCCTCAGCTCCGAAGAAAAAGGAAGAAAAAAACAAAAACAATAAGACAAATGCTTGTTGTGATTCTCATTTCATTTCAAGGCTGCTATTCTCTAAATCAGAAGGACTCCCTTACAATTCTTCATGGGTAAACTTGCTTTACATCCCTGACATCAACAACAAAAGAATTCAGAAAGTGGTGATGGACCAATCTGTTTGGGTGTTTCTTGCCTGCTTGACCTTGACTCGCACAAGAGAGCATAGAGAATAAAATAAAGTGTAGGTGGATGGAGAGATGGCACCGTCGTTAAGAGCACTGATTGCTCTTACAGCGGTCCTGAGTTCAATACCCAGCCAACACATGGCGGCTTGCAACCATCTGTAATTGTCAATCATGCCCTCTTCTGGGGTGTCTGAAGACACCTACAGGGTACTCGAATAGACATAAAACAAACAAACAAACAAACAAATCTTTAACAATTAAAAACAAAAAGAATAAAAATAAAGCGAAGGACCCGCCTTGGAGACCTGCCCGGTATTGCTCCAGAGTCTACTTTTTAAAACACAGAGATAGGGGTTGGGGTTTTAGCTCAGTGGTAGAGTCCTTGCTAGCAAGCTCAAGGACCTGGGTTCAGTCCTCAGCTCTGGGAAGAAAAAAATACACACACACACACACACACACACACACACACACACACACACATATAGATAGATAGATAGATAGATAGAGAGAGAGAGAGAGAGAGAGAGAGAGAGAGAGAGAGTTTGACAGCAATAAAAAACAAAACAAAACCACTTTAAAATACAGAGATGTAAGGATACTCAGAGGGCTCAGAGGAAGCAACCAAGTGTTTGTTATATGGGTGCCAACAATATGGTTCATCTCTTCTTCTCTTCCACGTGGCATGGTGGCCAAGGTGGTGGGGAAACCACACAGTGAAAGGAATTGAACTACAGCACACAAGCAAGTCTCCCTCCCAGACATGAATAAAACTGAAATTAGGCTAAATGTACAATGAAAGGAAGCCAGGTGTTCGTGCATGTCTTTATTTCCATCATTCAAGAGGCAGAGGTGTTTAGAACTGTGTCTCTGTGAGATAGAGGAAGGCAGGCAGGCAGGCAGGCAGGCAGGCAGGCAGGCAGGCAGGCAGGCAGGCCTGATCTAGGTACTGATTTCCAGGTCTATGTGCAGACACCCCTGACTCAAATAAAGGAGTGAAAAGGAAAAAAAATACAATTCACCTGGAAGGGTCAGCCAGCCATCAGATGCAGTGAACTAGAAAATTGGGATTCTCAACTGAGGCCTGTTCCCTCCCTCCCTCCCTCCCTCCCTCCCTCCCTCCCTTCCTTCCTTCCTTCCTGGCTTACAGACAGCCAGGTCCAAGCCCAAGAGTCCAGCAAGGAGCTTAGAGACTATGAGAGAGTGCACAGGTGTTCTAGGGAGGAATCAGCTCACCACCCAGCATCCCCATTTGGGTTCTTGTGCAATCGACACAGGGAGATTGACAATCTGGAATTTAGTGAGAAATCAAACAAGGGACACAGAATGCAAAATATTTATTTACACAGCAAGTGGGTCAGTTGGATTAGCAAGCTAGGACACCCACCCCCGACCCCATCCCAGCCCCCTACCACTGCCGGGTCTCCCTTCCTTGTTATCCCTTTCTCATGCCTCCCTCAATATGGGCACACAGGACCAGGAACATGTTTCTCTCAAAAACGCGTTTTCTGCTGTGAACTCAGTCTGGCAGAGAGTGAGTGGGTGAAGGATCCCTAAAGACCAGAGGGTTTATTAGAGGAAGGCTACCTCACAGTGTTCTTCACACCAGGAACAACAACAACAACAACAACAACAACAACAACAACAACAACAACAACAACAGCAGCAGCAACAGCAACAGCAACAATGAATCAACAAATGGTGGACAGGAGATGAGCAGGGATGCTGGGGGGATGGGAGGGAGGTAGGGCTGGTGAATCTGCACCTCCCTGAAGGTCTGCCTGTGAAATACTGGCTGATATATGCCTAGTTGAGGACAATATTCCCCTCTCCTGTGGTTTTCAATGGGAGATGACTTCATTGCCAGAGACTATGGAATTGTTTCCATTTTCCCCTTCAAGAACTGTGTTTAGATCTGTTACAGACAGGCTCTGGGTTTTGAAACAAACAAACAAACACACACACACACACACACACACACACACAACGAGAGAGAGAGAGAGAGAGAGAGAGAGAGAGAGAGAGAATAGAGAAAAACAGAGACAGACACAGAGAAATCTCTCTCTCTCTCTCTCTCTCTCTCTCTCTCTCTCTCTCTCTCTCTCTCTCTCTTTCTCTCCCCCTCCCCCTCCCCTAGTTTCTCAGACTGGGTTTCTCTGTATTCGTCTGTAGGGCGGGAAGGACTGAAACTCTCAGATTCACCTTTCTCTGCCTCCCTAGTGCTGCTTTGATGGTAGTTTGAGATTGGGATAGGAAGTAAAAAAGCTTGAGTGCTGATATCAAAGCCTCCCCTCCCCCACATGCATGCATGCATACACACACACACACACACACACACACACACACACACACACACCCCTACCTGTCTCCTTCACACAGTTATTAAAAACTTTTTAACTGTGATCTAGAAAGTGTCTAGATCATAGCTTCAGAGTCAGCACATCCTCTCCATACAGAAGACACTGACTGACTGACTGACTGACTGACTGACTGACTGACTGACTGACGGACGGACGGACGGACACACACACACACACACACACACACACACACACAAATACATATTTATATATTTAAAATGATGCTAAAAAAACCCGTCTTCCTGTATAACGGAGGTTTAAAGGGAATCTGGCTGACAGCACGTTTTTGTGGTGTTTTAATTCCTTTTTTTTTTTTTTAACCAAATAGGAGGGAGATCTGTTGTCCCTTTTATTAAAAGCCAAAGTATTAAGTGGCGAGCCGATGTTTCAACTTTCACCATTCTGTTCCTTTCACCAAAAAGAGGGGGTTCTTTGGCTTTTCCTTTCCTTTTTGAAACAAAACGAAAGGAGGAGCTCGACCAGTTGGCCTAGCTTCCCTGTTCCTTTTCCCTCTTCCATGGTATGCTCGATGAAATAAAGTAAACAAATGAAGTTTCTAGTTATGTATTTGTTTGGGAGACCCGAACTATCTCTCAAGAGAGAGTTGCGGGTGTTGGGGATTTAGCTCAGTGGTAGAGCGCTTGCCTAGCAAGCGCAAGGCCCTGGGTTCGGTCCCCAGCTACGGGAAAAGAAAAAAAAAAAAAAAAAAAAAAGAAAGAAAGAAAGAAAGAAAGAAAGAAAGAAAGAAAGAAAAAAGAAAAGGAAAAACGAGAGAGTTGCATCTCCCCGCCGCCCCCCCCCACACAAGGCCTCCTCCCTGTATGTGGGGGGAGGGGGAGGGGTGGACAGGAGCTAGCTGAGAGGGGGTGGGGTGGGGCGGGGCTGGAGAATATGCAGGTTCCTGAAGGTCAGTCGGGGAAGTACTGCTGCTGCCCTAGCACGCTTCAGTGCCTCTTTAGAGTTTAGAGTTTTCTAAAGTTTTCTGCCTGAAATCAGCGAGTGATGATTTCACTGTGAAATGATGTCTGATCATCGCTCTCGCTGTCCTGTCAGGGTCCGGCTCCTGGCAAATGTCTGACTGAAGGAAACCTTAGTTAGACTCACACCCAGCTGTTTGGAAATGGTAATGGAGTTGATAGCACACCCTGGGGGAAAGAGGCAGACTCCTTTTTGCTCACTCTCAATTCCCAGCCTCGCCCTGCCAGCTCGGGGATTTCTAAGTAAGGGTGAATCTGGACCATATATGTACAGGGTTTGGCGTTTCTGATTCATGTTTAATGTTTAGTTAAATAAAGCTTGTCAAGGGCTGGAGAGATGGCTCCGAGGTTAAGAGCACTCACCGCTCTGCTCTTCCAGAGGTCCTGAGTTCGATTCCACAGAAACCACATGGTGGCTCACAACCCTCTGCAAAGGGATATCCCATGCACTCTACTGCCCTGTGTATGTGAAAAGGGCTTTAGTGTACTCAATGTAAGTGAAAATAAATAAGTAAACCTTTAAAAGAATGAAACAAAATGAAGCTTGCAAAGAAATTGAGCATCTTAAAATGCCAGGCACGTTTATCCGCTCCTTTTATTTTATTTCGTGTGTGGATCACATAACCACAGAGGTGGTTCCCCTTCCCTTAACCTCGACAGCCCAACTGGGACAGAAGTGCAAACTATCATCTACCTATCTGGGAGTGGAGTGGTTGGATACAGGGAGATGGAGCATTTGCAGTTAGTAAAGTTCTGATGTCGGTTTTTATTTCCTTTCATTTTTTGGATAGATATCGGGAGCCTTTTTTTTTTTAAGTACAAATTTTGTTTTCTGTGCAACATTCTGATCATAGTTTCCCATCGCAAAGCTCTTTCCAGATCCTTCCTCCCCATCCACCACCCCGTACTAACCCAGGCCTGCCCTTAGATGTGGTTGATGCATACCCAGGTGAGTCTCCATTGGAGAAAGGACGATATTCCCATCTCCTATGACTGTCAATGGCCGATGACCTAAATGCCAGTGACTTCGGACTTGACTCCATTTTCCCCTCTGAGAACTGGGTTTGGATCTGTTGAACGCAGGCAGGCCCTCGGTTTTGAAACAAACAAACAAACAAACAAACAAACAAACAAACAAACAAACACACCAAAAAATATTTAAAGCAGGCAACAACTGCCTGCACGCCAAGAGACTGTTGACTCCTCTTTGGAGATAGTACGATGTGAAACTTGCTTAATACAGTAGAGTCCACACAACACAAAAGGGAACACTTTAACAAATTATGAAGGAGAGAGGGGGGGATGTTTATCTACCTCCTCTTGTTTCTCAGACTAGAGATTTCATCTTCCTCTGTCTCTCGAGTGCTGGTGGCTTTGCTGCTGGTTTGGGGGGTTGGGATAGGGATAGGAAGAGAAAAGGCTTGAGTGCTGATTTTAAAGCTCTCTCTCTCTAAAGCTCTCTCTCTCTAAAGCTCTCTCTCTCCTCCCCCCTCCTTCTCTCTCTCTTTACACACACACACACACACACACACACACACACACACACACACACACACACACACTGGAGAGGAAGACAGGAAGACCTATCTAGATGCAACGTGAAGAAGGCCTATGTCAGATGAGTTAATGGCTAGGGAACTGTTAGCTGGCTAGTCTGCCATTTTGTTGCAGTTGCTAGTATTATAAGGACACTTTCTCATTGGTTGTTTCTGCTGTTGCTGCCAGAATTCATTACATATTCTGTTAGGCTCTTCTGTGTGATAACACACTCAGAAACCGAACACTGTGGAGTCAGTCTAACTGCTTTCTTTGTTGTCTAGTTACCCGCAATAATCTTGGACCTGAACTGAACACCCAGCAGCACTTCCCCGCACCCACCCATGTATAAGCTTTTATAACCTGGACCACCAACACTAGAGCGACAGGGCAGACAGAGACTATTTGGAACCGGACTTCCATTTTGAGTTTTTGTTTGTGTTCTTGTTTTTCTCCTGTCTGTCCTGTCCTGTCCTGTCCTGTCCTGTCCTGTCCTCTCTGTCTGTCTGTCTGTCTGTCTGTCTGTCTGTCTGTCTGTAAATCCACACATATAGTTCTTTCCACATCTTATATCTCAAAACAAATAATGCTTGCTGTGATCCTCATTTCATTCAAGGGTACTACTCTCTAGACCAGAGGAGCCCCTTACAATTCTCCACAGGTAGTGATGACCGGAGTGTTCAGTGCGACTAAGCAGGAATTATATGGTTGCCGCCATTATGCTTGATCTTACCGAAGGTAGGGTTGCGGGGCATGGTTGCCACGATGGCGACCAGTAGACCGTGATTGAGGAGACGGAACAATAATTAACCTACAATTCTCCCTCTCGGTCAACTGTTTCTCTGTCACTCTCTGTCTCTCTTCCCTCCTTCCCTCCCCGTCTCTCAGACCTGAATGAGCATTGGAACTAAAGTAAATGTACATGTGAAAAGAAGCCAGGTGTGGTGCTGCATGTCTTTGATTGCATCACTTGAGAGGTGAAGGTGGGTAGAACTCTGTGAGCAGGCTGCAGACCTGATCCAGGTACTGATTTCCAGGGCTTTTGTGCAAAGACCCCTGACTCAACTAAAGAAATGAGGAGGAAAATAAAGAAACAGATACAATTAACTTGGAATAAACCAAACAAACTAAGAAAAAGGAAAGGCAGTAATGGAGTGGCCTGGCTTACAGAGGAGGGGCAGACATTTATCTGCCATTGCCTCCTCGGTTGAACACACAAACACACGCATGGGGGAGGGGGGAGAGACAGAGACAGAGAGAGACAGAGAGACAGAGAGAGGAAGAGAGACAGAGACAGGGAGACAGAGAGAGAGACAGACACAGAGAGAGAGAGACAGACAGACAGAGACAGAGAGACACAGAAAATTCGATCTCTCTCTCTCTCTCTCTCTCTCTCTCTCTCTCTCTCTCTCATCACAGGCTGAGCTCAGGGACAGTGAGTTCCACACTCACTCAGAGAAAAACTCTGTCTCCAGTCACCCTCACCCACACGCCTTCAAAATGATCCATTGTACTATTTTAGATTTATCTGAGGAGCCCCTCTCCCTCCGCCTCCTCCTGTTACGTTGTAGAAACGTTTAATCCCAAACAGGGCTTCTCTCCTACCCTGCCTTGATGATTCTGTTCCTGGATAAAAGATACACAAGCTTTATTATCTACAGGGAAGCCTTAAATAGCACTAGAAGACCTGGGCAGGCAGATATCTACCCTCTAGGTTGTTAGTTTTGGGGGTTTTGTTTGTTTGTTTGTTTTTGTGTTTTTTGTTGTTGTTTTTAATTTTTTTAGATTTGTTTTTTATTTATCTGAGTATGCTGCAGTTATCTTCAGACACACCAGAAGAGATCAATCAGATCTCATTACAGATGGTTGTGAGCCACCATGTGGTTGCTGGCAATTGAACTCAGGACGTCTGGAAGAGCAGTCAGTGCTCTTAACCGTGAGCCATCTCTCCAGCCCCTGTTGTTGTTTTTTGTTTTGGTCAAAAACCTGGATTCTCGGGTTGGGGATTTAGCTCAGTGGTAGAGCGCTTGCCTAGCAAGCGCAAGGCCCTGGGAAGAGCAAGGTCCCCAGCTCCGGAAAAAAAGAAAGAGGAAGAAAAAACAAACAAAACAAACAAAACAAAAAAAAACCCTCTGGATTCTCAGGAGCTGTGTGGTGTGTCCTCTTATGTTCTGGTGCCCTCTTCTGGCATGCAGACATATAGGAATCAGAGAGAGCCCACATTTTTGTCCAGGAACAAACAAACTGCCAAACTGCCAAACAAACAACAAAGGATTGTAGGTTTTAATTGCCTTGGTAGGTTTCAGAGAAAGGCAGGCAGACCTCTGTGAGTTTGGGACTAGACTACTCTACCGAGCAAGTTCAGGGAGGGATTCCACAGGAGCACAGTGGACTGGACAAAATTTTGACTTTGTAATTTTATTTTTTGCCCAATTGGGATTTATGATTTGATTGTCACAAAACTTATACCTTTCATTTTATTTTATTTTCGGCCAAAATTTCATTTTCAGTTTCACTTCGATTTAACTTTTAATTTCTTGTCGCGCTTATGTTCGGATCGAGTTAATTCTCTGGGGAGCTGTGCCCTTGCCACTGGTGCTGGCAGAAGGGGATCCCGAGATCTAGAGGTTCTGTGTGGTGGGCTGTGTGGCAGAGGAAAAAAATGAAATTAAGAACATATATAAATCTATGGATTTGTATAAGGAGAAACGTATGGTATGGTGGGAAGATGTAAGGGAGAGAAAAATAAAAAATAGATAGATAGATAGATAGATAGATAGATAGATAGATAGATAGATAGATAGATAGATAGAGTGATTCATGCTCCCAGCCTCCTATGTACAGAGTTCCAGCGTTTTTACTCGCCAAATAAAGACTGCGGTGTTTCCCAACACACCATGTGAATGTCCGTGGCTGTCGAAATTATTTCATTTATGTTTTTCACGTTTGTCGTCCGTGTCACTTCAAGGCCATTGTGACTTCAGTCTTGTTATTGATTCATATATGCTTTCTATTTCTTTTCATTTTTCAAAACCTTTTTGTCTAAATTGTATTTGTCATTCACCTTGATTTAAACATTTATTAAAGTCCAGTTTGCCATTTATTCGTATTTACTCGTATTTTATTATTATTTTATAAATTTATTCCATCATTTCGTTTCAGTCGTCTATATTTGCCCTTCATCTCGTTCCCGCTTTTCTTTTTTTCTTTTTTCTTTTTTCTTTTTTCAGAGCTGGGGACTGAATCCAGGGCCTTGCATTTGCTAGGCAAGCACTCTACCACAGAGCTAAATCCCCAACCCCGTCGTTCCCACTTTATGTCTGTTAACATTTAATTGTTTTATCTCCCTTGTCCTTCTGTGTCCCTCGTCTTAATTTCTGCTTTATTGTTTTCTTTTTTTTTAAATTTATTTATTTAACGCATGTGAGTACACTGTAGCTGTCTTCAGACACACCAGAAGAGGGCATCAGGTCTCATTACAGATGGTTGTGAGCCACCATGTGGTTGCTGGGATTTGAACTCAGGACCTCTGGGAGAGCGGTCAGTGCTCTTAACCGCTGAGCCATCTCTCCATCCCATCTGTTTTATTGTTTACATCGCACTTACTCTGTTTTTATGGCGATCTATTAACTTTTTTCCATGTCAGTCGTCGGTATCTGTTGATCACCTTGATTTTTTTTTTTCTTTTTTCTTTTTTTTCGGAGCTGGGGACCGAACCCAGGGCCTTACTCTTGCTAGGCAAGCGCTCTACCACTGAGCTAAATCCCCAACCCCGATCACCTTGATTTTTGTTTTATTGTTTATTCACATTGACTCTTTATTCATTATTATTTTTAAGTAAAATAAAATAAATAAAATTTAAATATGGTAAAAATATTTGTTAAACAGATATTAAAAGGGAGGTCTACAGCAGATTTTTAAACTAACGGGCACACACACACACACACACACACACACACACACACACACACACACACACACAAATTTCTCCCAGAGGTCCTGAGTTCAATTACCAGCAACCACAAGGTGGCTGACAACCATCTGTAATGGGATCTGATGCTCTCTTCTGGTGTGTCTGAAAATAGCTACAGTGTACTCTTACGCATAAATAAAATAAATAAATCTTTAAAAAAAATAAAATAAAATATGAGGTTGGCTCTCTTTGCTCCTCTCTTTGCTCTTTTGCTCTTCCTCTCTTCCCCTCTTCCCCTTTGTCCCTTCTCTCCCCATTCCCCTCCCAAATTCTCTCCACGTGCTCATGACTGGCCTTTACTCTCTTCTTCTACCTTTCTTCTCTCATTAAACCTCTCCGTGGAGGGGAGGGGTGTGTGTGTGAGTGGGGGAGGGGGAATGAGGTTGACCAGTCTTCCTGTGTAACAGAGGTTTAAAGGAGGCTGGTCGACAAAACGTTTTTTTGTGGTTTTTATTCTCTCTCTCTCTCTCTCTCTCTCTCTCTCTCTCTCTCTCTCTTTCTCTCTCTCTTAATCAACTCGGAAGTCGATCTGCTGTCCCTTTTATTAAAAGCCAAAGTATTAAGTGGCGAGCCGATGTTTCAACTTTCACCATTCTGTTCCTTTCACCAAAAAGAGGGGGCCTTTGGCTTTTCCTTTCCTTTTTGAAACAAAACGAAAGGAGGAGCTCGACCAGTTGGCCTAGCTTCCCTGTTCCTTTTCCCTCTTCCACGGTATGCTCGATGAAATAAAGTAAATAAATGAAGTTTCTAGTTATGTATTTGTTTGGGAGACCCGAACTCTCTCTCAAGAGATCATCTTCCCGCTGCCGCCCCCCCCCCACACACACACAAGGCCTCCTCCCTGTATGAGGGGGAGGTGGACAGGAGCTAGCTGAGAGGGGGTGGGGTGGGGCGGGGCTGGAGAATATGCAGGTTCCTGAAGGTCAGTCGGGGAAGTACTGCTGCTGCCCTAGCACGTCAGAGTGCCTCTTTAGAGTTTAGAGTTTTCTAAAGTTTTCTGCCTGAAATCAGCGAGTGATGATTTCACTGTGAAATGATGTCTGATCATCGCTCTCGCTGTCCTGTCAGGGCTCCGGCTCCTGGCAAATGTCTGACTGAAGGAAACCTTAGTTAGACTCACACCCAGCTGTTTGGAAATGGTAATGGAGTTGATAGCACACCCTGGGGGAAAGAGGCAGACTCCCTTTTGCTCACTCTCAATTCCCAGCCTCGCCCTGCCAGCTCGGGGATTTCTAAGTAAGGGTGAATCTGGACCATATATGTACAGGGTTTGGCGTTTCTGATTCATGTTTAATGTTTAGTTAAATAAAGCTTGTCAAGGGCTGGAGAGATGGCTCCGAGGTTAAGAGCACTCACCGCTCTGCTCTTCCAGAGGTCCTGAGTTCGATTCCACAGAAACCACATGGTGGCTCACAACCCTCTGCAAAGGGATATCCCATGCACTCTACTGCCCTGTGTATGTGAAAAGGGCTTTAGTGTACTCCAATGTAAGTGAAAATAAATAAGTAAACCTTTAAAAGAATGAAACAAAATGAAGCTTGCAAAGAAATTGAGCATCTTAAAATGCCAGGCACGTTTATCCGCTCCTTTTATTTTATTTCGTGTGTGGATCACATAACCACAGAGGTGGTTCCCCTTCCCTTAACCTCGACAGCCCAACTGGGACAGAAGTGCAAACTATCATCTACCTATCTGGGAGTGGAGTGGTTGGATACAGGGAGATGGAGCATTTGCAGTTAGTAAAGTTCTGATGTCGGTTTTTATTTCCTTTCATTTTTGGATAGATATCGGGAGCCTTTTTTTTTTTTAAGTACAAATTTTGTTTTCTGTGCAACATTCTGATCATAGTTTCCCATCGCAAAGCTCTTTCCAGATCCTTCCTCCCCATCCACCACCCCGTACTAACCCAGGCCTGCCCTTAGATGTGGTTGATGCATACCCAGGTGAGTCTCCATTGGAGAAAGGACGATATTCCCATCTCCTATGACTGTCAATGGCCGATGACCTAAATGCCAGTGACTTCGGACTTGACTCCATTTTCCCCTCTGAGAACTGGGTTTGGATCTGTTGAACGCAGGCAGGCCTCGGTTTTGAAACAAACAAACAAACAAACAAACAAACAAACAAACAAACACACCAAAAAATATTTAAAGCAGGCAACAACTGCCTGCACGCCAAGAGACTGTTGACTCCTCTTTGGAGATAGTACGATGTGAAACTTGCTTAATACAGTAGAGTCCACACAACACAAAGGAACACTTTAACAAATTATGAAGGAGAGAGGGGGGTATGTTTATCTACCTCCTCTTGTTTCTCAGACTAGAGATTTCATCTTCCTCTGTCTCTCGAGTGCTGGTGGCTTTGCTGCTGGTTTGGGGGGGTTGGGATAGGGATAGGAAGAGAAAAGGCTTGAGTGCTGATTTTAAAGCTCTCTCTCTCTAAAGCTCTCTCTCTCTAAAGCTCTCTCTCTCTCTCCCCCTCCTTCTCTCTCTCTTTACACACACACACACACACACACACACACACACACACACACACACACACACACACACACTGGAGAGGAAGACAGGAAGACCTATCTAGATGCAACGTGAAGAAGGCCTATGTCAGATGAGTTAATGGCTAGGGAACTGTTAGCTGGCTAGTCTGCCATTTTGTTGCAGTTGCTAGTATTATAAGGACACTTTCTCATTGGTTGTTTCTGCTGTTGCTGCCAGAATTCATTACATATTCTGTTAGGCTCTTCTGTGTGATAACACACTCAGAAACCGAACACTGTGGAGTCAGTCTAACTGCTTTCTTTGTTGTCTAGTTACCCGCAATAATCTTGGACCTGAACTGAACACCCAGCAGCACTTCCCGCACCCACCCATGTATAAGCTTTATAACCTGGACCACCAACACTAGAGCGACAGGGCAGACAGAGACTATTTGGAACCGGACTTCCATTTTGAGTTTTTGTTTGTGTTCTTGTTTTTTCTCCTGTCCTGTCCTGTCCTGTCCTGTCCTGTCCTGTCCTGTCCTCTCTGTCTGTCTGTCTGTCTGTCTGTCTGTCTGTCTGTCTGTAAATCCACACATATAGTTCTTTCCACATCTTATATCTCAAAACAAATAATGCTTGCTGTGATCCTCATTTCATTCAAGGGTACTACTCTCTAGACCAGAGGAGCCCCTTACAATTCTCCACAGGTAGTGATGACCGGAGTGTTCAGTGCGACTAAGCAGGAATTATATGGTTGCCGCCATTATGCTTGATCTTACCGAAGGTAGGGGTTGCGGGGCATGGTTGCCACGATGGCGACCAGTAGACCGTGATTGAGGAGACGGAACAATAATTAACCTACAATTCTCCCTCTCGGTCAACTGTTTCTCTGTCACTCTCTGTCTCTCTTCCTCCTTCCCTCCCCCGTCTCTCAGACCTGAATGAGCATTGGAACTAAAGTAAATGTACATGTGAAAAGAAGCCAGGTGTGGTGCTGCATGTCTTTGATTGCATCACTTGAGAGGTGAGGTGGGTGAACTCTGTGAGCAGGCTGCAGACCTGATCCAGGTACTGATTTCAGGGCTTTTGTGCAAAGACCCCTGACTCAACTAAAGAAATGAGGAGGAAAATAAAGAAACAGATACAATTAACTTGGAATAAACCAAACAAACTAAGAAAAAGGAAAGGCAGTAATGGAGTGGCCTGGCTTACAGAGGAGGGGCAGACATTTATCTGCCATTGCCTCCTCGGTTGAACACACAAACACACGCATGGGGGAGGGGGAGAGACAGAGACAGAGAGAGACAGAGAGACAGAGAGAGAGAGAGACAGAGACAGGGAGACAGAGAGAGAGACAGACACAGAGAGAGAGAGACAGACAGACAGAGACAGAGAGACACAGAAAATTCGATCTCTCTCTCTCTCTCTCTCTCTCTCTCTCTCTCTCTCTCTCTCTCTCTCATCACAGGCTGAGCTCAGGGACAGTGAGTTCCACACTCACTCAGAGAAAAACTCTGTCTCCAGTCACCCTCACCCACACGCCTTCAAAATGATCCATTGTACTATTTTAGATTTATGTCTGAGGAGCCCCTCTCCCTCCGCCTCCTCCTGTTACGTTGTAGAAACGTTTAATCCCAAACAGGGCTTCTCTCCTACCCTGCCTTGATGATTCTGTTCCTGGATAAAAGATACACAAGCTTTATTATCTACAGGAAGCCTTAAATAGCACTAGAAGACCTGGGCAGGCAGATATCTACCCTCTAGGTTGTTAGTTTTGGGGGTTTTGTTTGTTTGTTTGTTTTTGTGTTTTTTGTTGTTGTTTTTAATTTTTTTAGATTTGTTTTTTATTTATCTGAGTATGCTGCAGTTATCTTCAGACACACCAGAAGAGATCAATCAGATCTCATTACAGATGGTTGTGAGCCACCATGTGGTTGCTGGCAATTGAACTCAGGACGTCTGGAAGAGCAGTCAGTGCTCTTAACCGCTGAGCCATCTCTCCAGCCCCTGTTGTTGTTTTTTGTTTTGGTCAAAAACCTGGGTTTCTGGGGTTGGGGATTTAGCTCAGTGGTAGAGCGCTTGCCTAGCAAGCGCAAGGCCCTGGGAAGAGCAAGGTCCCCAGCTCCGGAAAAAAAGAAAAGAGGAAGAAAAAACAAACAAAACAAACAAAACAAAAAAAAACCCTCTGGATTCTCAGGAGCTGTGTGGTGTGTCCTCTTATGTTCTGGTGCCCTCTTCTGGCATGCAGACATATAGGAATCAGAGAGAGCCCACATTTTTGTCCAGGAACAAACAAACTGCCAAACTGCCAAACAAACAACAAAGGATTGTAGGTTTTGACTGGCTCTGTAGGTTTCAGAGAAAGGCAGGGCAGACCTCTGTGAGTTTGGGACTAGACTACTCTACCGAGCAAGTTGGGAGGATTCCACAGGAGCACAGTGGACTGGACAAAATTTTGACTTTGTAATTTTATTTTGCCCAATTGGGATTTATGATTTGATTGTCACAAAACTTATACCTTTCATTTTATTTTATTTTCGGCCAAAATTTCATTTTCAGTTTCACTTCCGATTTAACTTTTAATTTCTTGTCGCGCTTATGTTCGGATCGAGTTAATTCTCTGGGGAGCTGTGCCTTGCCACTGGTGCTGGCAGAAGGGGATCCCGAGATCTAGAGGTTCTGTGTGGTGGGCTGTGTGGCAGAGGAAAAAAATGAAATTAAGAACATATATAAATCTATGGATTTGTATAAGGAGAAACGTATGGTATGGTGGGAAGATGTAAGGGAGAGAAAAATAAAAAATAGATAGATAGATAGATAGATAGATAGATAGATAGATAGATAGATAGATAGATAGATAGAGTGATTCATGCTCCCAGCCTCCTATGTACAGAGTTCCCAGGCGTTTACTCGCCAAATAAAGACTGCGGTGTTTCCCAGCACACCATGTGAATGTCCGTGGCTGTCGAAATTATTTCATTTATGTTTTTCACGTTTGTCGTCCGTGTCACTTCAAGGCCATTGTGACTTCAGTCTTGTTATTGATTCATATATGCTTTCTATTTCTTTTCATTTTTCAAAACCTTTTTGTCTAAATTGTATTTGTCATTCACCTTGATTTAAACATTTATTAAAGTCCAGTTTGCCATTTATTCGTATTTACTCGTATTTTATTATTATTTTATAAATTTATTCCATCATTTCGTTTCAGTCGTCTATATTTGCCCTTCATCTCGTTCCCACTTTTCTTTTTTTTTCTTTTTTCTTTTTCTTTTTCAGAGCTGGGGACTGAATCCAGGGCCTTGCATTTGCTAGGCAAGCACTCTACCACAGAGCTAAATCCCTAACCCCGTCGTTCCCACTTTATGTCTGTTAACATTTAATTGTTTTATCTCCCTTGTCCTTCTGTGTCCCTGTCTTAATTTCTGCTTTATTGTTTTCTTTTTTTTTAAATTTATTTATTTAACGCATGTGAGTACACTGTAGCTGTCTTCAGACACACCAGAAGAGGGCATCAGGTCTCATTACAGATGGTTGTGAGCCACCATGTGGTTGCTGATTTGAACTCAGGACCTGGGAGAGCGGTCAGTGCTCTTAACCGCTGAGCCATCTCTCCATCCCATCTGTTTTATTGTTTACATCGCACTTACTCTGTTTTTATGGCGATCTATTAACTTTTTCCATGTCAGTCGTCGGTATCTGTTGATCACCTTGATTTTTTTTTTTCTTTTTCTTTTTTTCAGAGCTGGGGACCGAACCCAGGGCCTTACTCTTGCTAGGCAAGCGCTCTACCACTGAGCTAAATCCCCAACCCCGATCACCTTGATTTTTGTTTTATTGTTTATTCACATTGACTCTTTATTCATTATTATTTTTAAGTAAAATAAAATAAATAAAATTTAAATATGGTAAAAATATTTGTTAAACAGATATTAAAAGGGAGGTCTACAGCAGATTTTTAAACTAACGGGCACACACACACACACACACACACACACACACACACACACACACACACACAAATTTCTCCCAGAGGTCCTGAGTTCAATTACCAGCAACCACAAGGTGGCTGACAACCATCTGTAATGGGATCTGATGCTCTCTTCTGGTGTGTCTGAAAATAATACAGTGTACTCTTACGCATAAATAAAATAAATAAATCTTTAAAAAAATAAAATAAAATATGAGGTTGGCTCTCTTTGCTCCTCTCTTTGCTCTTTTGCTCTTCCTCTCTTCCCCTCTTCCCCTTTGTCCCTTCTCTCCCCATTCCCCTCCCAAATTCTCTCCACGTGCTCATGACTGGCCTTTACTCTCTTCTTCTACCTTTCTTCTCTCATTAAACCTCTCCGTGGAGGGGGAGGGGTGTGTGTGTGAGTGGGGGGAGGGGGGAATGAGGTTGACCAGTCTTCCTGTGTAACAGAGGTTTAAAAGGAGGCTGGTGACAAAACGTTTTTTTGTGGTTTTTATTCTCTCTCTCTCTCTCTCTCTCTCTCTCTCTCTCTCTCTCTCTCTCTCTCTCTCTCTTAATCAACTCGGAAGTCGATCTGCTGTCCCTTTTATTAAAAGCCAAAGTATTAAGTGGCGAGCCGATGTTTCCAACTTTCACCATTCTGTTCCTTTCACCAAAAAGAGGGGTTCTTTGGCTTTTCCTTTCCTTTTTGAAACAAAACGAAAGGAGGAGCTCGACCAGTTGGCCTAGCTTCCCTGTTCCTTTTCCCTCTTCCACGGTATGCTCGATGAAATAAAGTAAATAAATGAAGTTTCTAGTTATGTATTTGTTTGGGAGACCCGAACTCTCTCTCAAGAGAGTTGCATCTTCCCGCTGCCGCCCCCCCCCCCCACACACACACAAGGCCTCCTCCCTGTATGTGGGGGGAGGGGGGGTGGACAGGAGCTAGCTGAGAGGGGGTGGGGTGGGGCGGGGCTGGAGAATATGCAGGTTCCTGAAGGTCAGTCGGGGAAGTACTGCTGCTGCCCTAGCACGCTTCAGTGCCTCTTTAGAGTTTAGAGTTTTCTAAAGTTTTCTGCCTGAAATCAGCGAGTGATGATTTCACTGTGAAATGATGTCTGATCATCGCTCTCGCTGTCCTGTCAGGGCTCCGGCTCCTGGCAAATGTCTGACTGAAGGAAACCTTAGTTAGACTCACACCCAGCTGTTTGGAAATGGTAATGGAGTTGATAGCACACCCTGGGGGAAAGAGGCAGACTCCCTTTTTGCTCACTCTCAATTCCCAGCCTCGCCCTGCCAGCTCGGGGATTTCTAAGTAAGGTGAATCTGGACCATATATGTACAGGGTTTGGCGTTTCTGATTCATGTTTAATGTTTAGTTAAATAAAGCTTGTCAAGGGCTGGAGAGATGGCTCCGAGGTTAAGAGCACTCACCGCTCTGCTCTTCCAGAGGTCCTGAGTTCGATTCCACAGAAACCACATGGTGGCTCACAACCCTCTGCAAAGGATATCCCATGCACTCTACTGCCCTGTGTATGTGAAAAGGGCTTTAGTGTACTCAATGTAAGTGAAAATAAATAAGTAAACCTTTAAAAGAATGAAACAAAATGAAGCTTGCAAAGAAATTGAGCATCTTAAAATGCCAGGCACGTTTATCCGCTCCTTTTATTTTATTTCGTGTGTGGATCACATAACCACAGAGGTGGTTCCCCTTCCCTTAACCTCGACAGCCCACTCCGACTGAAGTGCAAACTATCATCTACCTATCTGGGAGTGGAGTGGTTGGATACAGGGAGATGGAGCATTTGCAGTTAGTAAAGTTCTGATGTCGGTTTTTATTTCCTTTCATTTTTGGATAGATATCGGGAGCCTTTTTTTTTTTTAAGTACAAATTTTGTTTTCTGTGCAACATTCAGTCATAGTTTCCCATCGCAAAGCTCTTTCCAGATCCTTCCTCCCCATCCACCACCGTACTAACCCAGGCCTGCCCTTAGATGTGGTTGATGCATACCCAGGTGAGTCTCCATTGGAGAAAGGACGATATTCCCATCTCCTATGACTGTCAATGGCCGATGACCTAAATGCCAGTGACTTCGGACTTGACTCCATTTTCCCTCTGAGAACTGGGTTTGGATCTGTTGAACGCAGGCAGGCCCTCGGTTTTGAAACAAACAAACAAACAAACAAACAAACAAACAAACAAACAAACACCAAAAAATATTTAAAGCAGGCAACAACTGCCTGCACGCCAAGCTGTTGACTCCTCTTTGGAGATAGTACGATGTGAAACTTGCTTAATACAGTAGAGTCCACACAACACAAAGGGAACACTTTAACAAATTATGAAGGAGAGAGGGGGGGTATGTTTATCTACCTCCTCTTGTTTCTCAGACTAGAGATTTCATCTTCCTCTGTCTCTCGAGTGCTGGTGGCTTTGCTGCTGGTTTGGGGGTTGGGATAGGGATAGGAAGAGAAAAGGCTTGAGTGCTGATTTTAAAGCTCTCTCTCTCTCTAAAGCTCTCTCTCTCTCGCTCTCTCTCTCTCCCCTCCTTCTCTCTCTCTTTACACACACACACACACACACACACACACACACACACACACACACACACACACACACTGGAGAGGAAGACAGGACCTATCTAGATGCAACGTGAAGAAGGCCTATGTCAGATGAGTTAATAACAGGAACTGTTAGCTGGCTAGTCTGCCATTTGTTGCAGTTGCTAGTATTATAAGGACACTTTCTCATTGGTTGTTTCTGCTGTTGCTGCCAGAATTCATTACATATTCTGTTAGGCTCTTCTGTGTGATAACACACTCAGAAACCGAACACTGTAGGAGTCAGTCTAACTGCTTTCTTTGTTGTCTAGTTACCCGCAATAATCTTGGACCTGAACTGAACACCCAGCAGCACTTCCCGCACCCACCCATGTATAAGCTTTTATAACCTGGACCACCAACACTAGAGCGACAGGGCAGACAGAGACTATTTGGAACCGGACTTCCATTTTGAGTTTTTGTTTGTGTTCTTGTTTTTTTCCTGTCCTGTCCTGTCCTGTCCTGTCCTGTCCTGTCCTGTCCTCTCTGTCTGTCTGTCTGTCTGTCTGTCTGTCTGTCTGTCTGTAAATCCACACATATAGTTCTTCCACATCTTATATCTCAAAACAAATAATGCTTGCTGTGATCCTCATTTCATTCAAGGGTACTACTCTCTAGACCAGAGGAGCCCCTTACAATTCTCCACAGGTAGTGATGACCGGAGTGTTCAGTGCGACTAAGCAGGAATTATATGGTTGCCGCCATTATGCTTGATCTTACCGAAGGTAGGGTTGCGGGGCATGGTTGCCACGATGGCGACCAGTAGACCGTGATTGAGGAGACGGAACAATAATTAACCTACAATTCTCCCTCTCGGTCAACTGTTTCTCTGTCACTCTCTGTCTCTCTTCCCTCCTTCCCTCCCCCGTCTCTCAGACCTGAATGAGCATTGGAACCAAAGTAAATGTACATGTGAAAAGAAGCCAGGTGTGGTGCTGCATGTCTTTGATTGCATCACTTGAGAGGTGAAGGTGGGTAGAACTCTGTAGAGCAGGCTGCAGACCTGATCCAGGTACTGATTTCCAGGGCTTTTGTGCAAAGACCCCTGACTCAACTAAAGAAATGAGGAGGAAAATAAAGAAACAGATACAATTAACTTGGAATAAACCAAACAAACTAAGAAAAAGGAAGGCAGTAATGGAGTGGCCAGCTTACAGAGGAGGGGCAGACATTTATCTGCCATTGCCTCCTCGGTTGAACACACAAACACACGCATGGGGGAGGGGGGAGAGACAGAGACAGAGAGAGACAGAGAGACAGAGAGAGGAAGAGAGACAGAGACAGGGAGACAGAGAGAGAGAGACAGACACAGAGAGAGAGAGACAGACAGACAGAGACAGAGAGACACAGAAAATTCGATCTCTCTCTCTCTCTCTCTCTCTCTCTCTCTCTCTCTCTCTCTCTCTCATCACAGGCTGAGCTCAGGGACAGTGAGTTCCACACTCACTCAGAAAAACTCTGTCTCCAGTCACCCTCACCCACACGCCTTCAAATGATCCATTGTACTATTTTAGATTTATGTCTGAGGAGCCCCTCTCCCTCCGCCTCCTCCTGTTACGTTGTAGAAACGTTTAATCCCAAACAGGGCTTCTCTCCTACCCTGCCTTGATGATTCTGTTCCTGGATAAAAGATACACAAGCTTATTATCTACAGGAAGCCTTAAATAACACTAGAAGACCTGGGCAGGCAGATATCTACCTCTAGGTTGTTAGTTTTGGGGGTTTTGTTTGTTTGTTTGTTTTTGTGTTTTTTGTTGTTGTTTTTAATTTTTTTAGATTTGTTTTTATTTATCTGAGTATGCTGCAGTTATCTTCAGACACACCAGAAGAGATCAATCAGATCTCATTACAGATGGTTGTGAGCCACCATGTGGTTGCTGGCAATTGAACTCAGGACGTCTGGAAGAGCAGTCAGTGCTCTTAACCCTGAGCCATCTCTCCAGCCCCTGTTGTTGTTTTGTTTGGTCAAAAACCTGGATTCTGGGGCTGGGGGATTTAGCTCAGTGGTAGAGCGTTTGCCTAGCAAGCGCAAGGCCCTGGGAAGAGCAAGGTCCCCAGCTCCGGAAAAAAAAAAAGAAAAGAAAAAAACAAACAAAACAAACAAAACAAAAAAAAACCCTCTGGATTCTCAGGAGCTGTGTGGTGTGTCCTCTTATGTTCTGGTGCCCTCTTCTGGCATGCAGACATATAGGAATCAGAGAGAGCCCACATTTTTGTCCAGGAACAAACAAACTGCCAAACTGCCAAACAAACAACAAAGGATTGTAGGTTTTGACTGGCTCTGTAGGTTTCAGAGAAAGGCAGGGCAGACCTCTGTGAGTTTGGGACTAGACTACTCTACCGAGCAAGTTCCAGGGAGGGATTCCACAGGAGCACAGTGGACTGGACAAAATTTTGACTTTGTAATTTTATTTTTTGCCCAATTGGGATTTATGATTTGATTGTCACAAAACTTATACCTTTCATTTTATTTTATTTTCGGCCAAAATTTCATTTTCAGTTTCACTTCCGATTTAACTTTTAATTTCTTGTCGCGCTTATGTTCGGATCGAGTTAATTCTCTGGGGAGCTGTGCCCTTGCCACTGGTGCTGGCAGAAGGGGATCCTGAGATCTAGAGGTTCTGTGTGGTGGGCTGTGTGGCAGAGGAAAAAAATGAAATTAAGAACATATATAAATCTATGGATTTGTATAAGGAGAAACGTATGGTATGGTGGGAAGATGTAAGGGAGAGAAAAATAAAAAATAGATAGATAGATAGATAGATAGATAGATAGATAGATAGATAGATAGATAGAGTGATTCATGCTCCCAGCCTCCTATGTACAGAGTTCCCCGAGGCGTTTTTACTCGCCAAAAAGACTGCGGTGTTTCCCAACACACCATGTGAATGTCCGTGGCTGTCGAAATTATTTCATTTATGTTTTCACGTTTGTCGTCCGTGTCACTTCAAGGCCATTGTGACTTCAGTCTTGTTATTGATTCATATATGCTTTCTATTTCTTTTCATTTTTTCAAAACCTTTTTGTCTAAATTGTATTTGTCATTCACCTTGATTTAAACATTTATTAAAGTCCAGTTTGCCATTTATTCGTATTTACTCGTATTTTATTATTATTTTATAAATTTATTCCATCATTTCGTTTCAGTCGTCATATTTGCCCTTCATCTCGTTCCCGCTTTTCTTTTTTTTTCTTTTTCTTTTCTTTTTTTTCAGAGCTGGGACTGAATCCAGGGCCTTGCATTTGCTAGGCAAGCACTCTACACAGGCTAAATCCCCAACCCCGTGATTCCCACTTTATGTCTGTTAACATTTAATTGTTTTATCTCCCTTGTCCTTCTGTGTCCCTCGTCTTAATTTCTGCTTTATTGTTTTCTTTTTTTTTAAATTTATTTATTTAACGCATGTGAGTACACTGTAGCTGTCTTCAGACACACCAGAAGAGGGCATCAGGTCTCATTACAGATGGTTGTGAGCCACCATGTGGTTGCTGGGATTTGAACTCAGGACTCTCTGGGAGAGCGGTCAGTGCTCTTAACCGCTGAGCCATCTCTCCATCCCATCTGTTTTATTGTTTACATCGCACTTACTCTGTTTTTATGGCGATCTATTAACTTTTTCCATGTCAGTCGTCGGTATCTGTTGATCACCTTGATTTTTTTTTTCTTTTTCTTTTTTTCGGAGCTGGGGACCGAACCCAGGGCCTTACTCTTGCTAGGCAAGCGCTCTACCACTGAGCTAAATCCCCAACCCCGATCACCTTGATTTTTGTTTTATTGTTTATTCACATTGACTCTTTATTCATTATTATTTTTAAGTAAAATAAAATAAATAAAATTTAAATATGGTAAAAATATTTGTTAAACAGATATTAAAAGGGAGGTCTACAGCAGATTTTTAAACTAACGGGCACACACACACACACACACACACACACACACACACACACACACACACACAAATTTCTCCCAGAGGTCCTGAGTTCAATTACCAGCAACCACAAGGTGGCTGACAACCATCTGTAATGGGATCTGATGCTCTCTTCTGGTGTGTCTGAAAATAGCTACAGTGTACTCTTACGCATAAATAAAATAAATAAATCTTTAAAAAAATAAAATAAAATATGAGGTTGGCTCTCTTTGCTCCTCTCTTTGCTCTTTTGCTCTTCCTCTCTTCCCTCTTCCCCTTTGTCCCTTCTCTCCCCATTCCCCTCCCAAATTCTCTCCGTGCTCATGACTGGCCTTTACTCTCTTCTTCTACCTTTCTTCTCTCATTAAACCTCTCCGTGGAGGGGGAGGGGTGTGTGTGTGAGTGGGGGGAGGGGGGAATGAGGTTGACCAGTCTTCCTGTGTAACAGAGGTTTAAAAGGAGGCTGGTCGACAAAACGTTTTTTTGTGGTTTTTATTCTCTCTCTCTCTCTCTCTCTCTCTCTCTCTCTCTCTCTCTCTCTCTCTCTCTCTCTTTCTCTCTCTCTTAATCAACTCGGAAGTCGATCTGCTGTCCCTTTTATTAAAAGCCAAAGTATTAAGTGGCGAGCCGATGTTTCAACTTTCACCATTCTGTTCCTTTCACCAAAAAGAGGGGGTTCTTTGGCTTTTCCTTTCCTTTTTGAAACAAAACGAAAGGAGGAGCTCGACCAGTTGGCCTAGCTTCCCTGTTCCTTTCCCTCTTCCACGGTATGCTCGATGAAATAAAGTAAATAAATGAAGTTTCTAGTTATGTATTTGTTTGGGAGACCCGAACTCTCTCTCAAGAGAGAGTTGCATCTTCCCGCTGCCGCCCCCCCCCCCCCACACACACACACAAGGCCTCCTCCCTGTATGTGGGGGGAGGGGAGGGGTGGACAGGAGCTAGCTGAGAGGGGGTGGGGTGGGGCGGGGCTGGAGAATATGCAGGTTCCTGAAGGTCAGTCGGGGAGTACTGCTGCTGCCCTAGCACGCTTCAGTGCCTCTTTAGAGTTTAGAGTTTTCTAAAGTTTTCTGCCTGAAATCAGCGAGTGATGATTTCACTGTGAAATGATGTCTGATCATCGCTCTCGCTGTCCTGTCAGGGCTCCGGCTCCTGGCAAATGTCTGACTGAAGGAAACCTTAGTTAGACTCACACCCAGCTGTTTGGAAATGGTAATGGAGTTGATAGCACACCCTGGGGAAAGAGGCAGACTCCCTTTTTGCTCACTCTCAATTCCCAGCCTCGCCCTGCCAGCTCGGGGATTTCTAAGTAAGGGTGAATCTGGACCATATATGTACAGGGTTTGGCGTTTCTGATTCATGTTTAATGTTTAGTTAAATAAAGCTTGTCAAGGGCTGGAGAGATGGCTCCGAGGTTAAGAGCACTCACCGCTCTGCTCTTCCAGAGGTCCTGAGTTCGATTCCACAGAAACCACATGGTGGCTCACAACCCTCTGCAAAGGGATATCCCATGCACTCTACTGCCCTGTGTATGTGAAAAGGGCTTTAGTGTACTCAATGTAAGTGAAAATAAATAAGTAAACCTTTAAAAGAATGAAACAAAAATGAAGCTTGCAAAGAAATTGAGCATCTTAAAATGCCAGGCACGTTTATCCGCTCCTTTTATTTTATTTCGTGTGTGGATCACATAACCACAGAGGTGGTTCCCCTTCCCTTAACCTCGACAGCCCAACTGGGACAGAAGTGCAAACTATCATCTACCTATCTGGGAGTGGAGTGGTTGGATACAGGGAGATGGAGCATTTGCAGTTAGTAAAGTTCTGATGTCGGTTTTTATTTCCTTTCATTTTTGGATAGATATCGGGAGCCTTTTTTTTTTTTTTAAGTACAAATTTTGTTTTCTGTGCAACATTCTGATCATAGTTTCCCATCGCAAAGCTCTTTCCAGATCCTTCCTCCCCATCCACCACCCCGTACTAACCCAGGCCTGCCCTTAGATGTGGTTGATGCATGCCCAGTGAGTCTCCATTGGAGAAAGGACGATATTCCCATCTCCTATGACTGTCAATGGCCGATGACCTAAATGCCAGTGACTTCGGACTTGACTCCATTTTCCCCTCTGAGAACTGGGTTTGGATCTGTTGAACGCAGGCAGGCCCTCGGTTTTGAAACAAACAAACAAACAAACAAACAAACAAACAAACAAACACACCAAAAAATATTTAAAGCAGGCAACAACTGCCTGCACGCCAAGAGACTGTTGACTCCTCTTTGGAGATAGTACGATGTGAAACTTGCTTAATACAGTAGAGTCCACACAACACAAAGGGAACACTTTAACAAATTATGAAGGAGAGAGGGGGGTATGTTTATCTACCTCCTCTTGTTTCTCAGACTAGAATTTCATCTCTCCTCTGTCTCTCGAGTGGGTGGCTTTGCTGCTGGTTTGAGGGGTTGGGATAGGGATAGGAAGAGAAAAGGCTTGAGTGCTGATTTTAAAGCTCTCTCTCTCTCTAAAGCTCTCTCTCTCTCTAAAGCTCTCTCTCTCCCCCTCCTTCTCTTTACACACACACACACACACACACACACACACACACACACACACACACACACACACTGGAGAGGAAGACAGGAAGACCTATCTAGATGCAACGTGAAGAAGGCCTATGTCAGATGAGTTAATGGCTAGGGAACTGTTAGCTGGCTAGTCTGCCATTTTGTTGCAGTTGCTAGTATTATAAGGACACTTTCTCATTGGTTGTTTCTGCTGTTGCTGCCAGAATTCATTACATATTCTGTTAGGCTCTTCTGTGTGATAACACACTCAGAAACCGAACACTGTAGGAGTCAGTCTAACTGCTTTCTTTGTTGTCTAGTTACCCGCAATAATCTTGGACCTGAACTGAACACCCAGCAGCACTTCCCGCACCCACCCATGTATAAGCTTTTATAACCTGGACCACCAACACTAGAGCGACAGGGCAGACAGAGACTATTTGGAACCGGACTTCCATTTTGAGTTTTTGTTTGTGTTCTTGTTTTTCTCCCTGTCCTGTCCTGTCCTGTCCTGTCCTGTCCTGTCCTGTCCTCTCTGTCTGTCTGTCTGTCTGTCTGTCTGTCTGTCTGTCTGTCTGTAAATCCACACATATAGTTCTTTCCACATCTTATATCTCAAAACAAATAATGCTTGCTGTGATCCTCATTTCATTCAAGGGTACTACTCTCTAGACCAGAGGAGCCCCCTACAATTCTCCACAGGTAGTGATGACCGGAGTGTTCAGTGCGACTAAGCAGGAATTATATGGTTGCCGCCATTATGCTTGATCTTACCGAAGGTAGGGTTGCGGGGCATGGTTGCCACGATGGCGACCAGTAGACCGTGATTGAGGAGACGGAACAATAATTAACCTCTATTCTCCCTCTCGGTCAACTGTTTCTCTGTCACTCTCTGTCTCTCTTCCCTCCTTCCCTCCCCCGTCTCTCAGACCTGAATGAGCATTGGAACTAAAGTAAATGTACATGTGAAAAAGGAAGTGTGGTGCTGCATGTCTTTGATTGCATCACTTGAGAGGTGAAGGTGGGTAGAACTCTGTGAGCAGGCTGCAGACCTGATCCAGGTACTGATTTCCAGGGCTTTTGTGCAAAGACCCCTGACTCAACTAAAGAAATGAGGAGGAAAATAAAGAAACAGATACAATTAACTTGGAATAAACCAAACAAACTAAGAAAAAGGAAAGGCAGTAATGGAGTGGCCTGGCTTACAGAGGAGGGGCAGACATTTATCTGCCATTGCCTCCTCGGTTGAACACACAAACACACGCATGGGGGAGGGGGAGAGACAGAGACAGAGAGAGACAGAGAGACAGAGAGAGGAAGAGAGACAGAGACAGGGAGACAGAGAGAGAGACAGACACAGAGAGAGAGAGACAGACAGACAGAGACAGAGAGACACAGAAAATTCGATCTCTCTCTCTCTCTCTCTCTCTCTCTCTCTCTCTCTCTCTCTCTCTCTCTCATCACAGGCTGAGCTCAGGGACAGTGAGTTCCACACTCACTCAGAGAAAACTCTGTCTCCAGTCACCCTCACCCACACGCCTTCAAAATGATCCATTGTACTATTTTAGATTTATGTCTGAGGAGCCCCTCTCCCTCCGCCTCCTCCTGTTACGTTGTAGAAACGTTTAATCCCAAACAGGGCTTCTCTCCTACCCTGCCTTGATGATTCTGTTCCTGGATAAAAGATACACAAGCTTTATTATCTACAGGAAGCCTTAAATAGCACTAGAAGACCTGGGCAGGCAGATATCTACCCTCTAGGTTGTTAGTTTTGGGGGTTTTGTTTGTTTGTTTGTTTTTGTGTTTTTTGTTGTTGTTTTTAATTTTTTTAGATTTGTTTTTATTTATCTGAGTATGCTGCAGTTATCTTCAGACACACCAGAAGAGATCAATCAGATCTCATTACAGATGGTTGTGAGCCACCATGTGGTTGCTGGCAATTGAACTCAGGACGTCTCAAGAGCAGTCAGTGCTCTTAACCGCTGAGCCATCTCTCCAGCCCCTGTTGTTGTTTTTTGTTTTGGTCAAAAACCTGGATTCTCGGGGTTGGGGATTTAGCTCAGTGGTAGAGCGCTTGCCTAGCAAGCGCAAGGCCCTGGGAAGAGCAAGGTCCCCAGCTCCGGAAAAAAAGAAAAGAGGAAGAAAAACAAACAAAACAAACAAAACAAAAAAAAACCCTCTGGATTCTCAGGAGCTGTGTGGTGTGTCCTCTTATGTTCTGGTGCCCTCTTCTGGCATGCAGACATATAGGAATCAGAGAGAGCCCACATTTTGTCCAGGAACAAACAAACTGCAAACTGCCAAACAAACAACAAAGGATTGTAGGTTTTGACTGGCTCTGTAGGTTTCAGAGAAAGGCAGGGCAGACCTCTGTGAGTTTGGGACTAGACTACTCTACCGAGCAAGTTCCAGGGAGGGATTCCACAGGAGCACAGTGGACTGGACAAAATTTTGACTTTGTAATTTTATTTTTTGCCCAATTGGGATTTATGATTTGATTGTCACAAAACTTATACCTTTCATTTTATTTTATTTTCGGCCAAAATTTCATTTTCAGTTTCACTTCCGATTTAACTTTTAATTTCTTGTCGCGCTTATGTTCGGATCGAGTTAATTCTCTGGGAGCTGTGCCCTTGCCACTGGTGCTGGCAGAAGGGGATCCCGAGATCTAGAGGTTCTGTGTGGTGGGCTGTGTGGCAGAGGAAAAAATGAATTAAGAACATATATAAATCTATGGATTTGTATAAGGAGAAACGTATGGTATGGTGGGAAGATGTAAGGGAGAGAAAAATAAAAAATAGATAGATAGATAGATAGATAGATAGATAGATAGATAGATAGATAGATAGATAGATAAGTGATTCATGCTCCCAGCCTCCTATGTACAGAGTTCCCCGAGGCGTTTTTACTCGCCAAATAAAGACTGCGGTGTTTCCCAACACACCATGTGAATGTCCGTGGCTGTCGAAATTATTTCATTTATGTTTTCACGTTTGTCGTCCGTGTCACTTCAAGGCCATTGTGACTCAGTCTTGTTATTGATTCATATATGCTTTCTATTTCTTTTCATTTTTCAAAACCTTTTTGTCTAAATTGTATTTGTCATTCACCTTGATTTAAACATTTATTAAAGTCCAGTTTGCCATTTATTTACATTTACTCGTATTTTATTATTATTTTATAAATTTATTCCATCATTTCGTTTCAGTCGTCTATATTTGCCCTTCATCTCGTTCCCGCTTTTCTTTTTTTTTTCTTTTTTCTTTTTTCTTTTCAGAGCTGGGGACTGAATCCAGGGCCTTGCATTTGCTAGGCAAGCACTCTACCACAGAGCTAAATCCCCAACCCCGTCGTTCCCACTTTATGTCTGTTAACATTTAATTGTTTTATCTCCTTTGTCCTTCTGTGTCCCTCGTCTTAATTTCTGCTTTATTGTTTTCTTTTTTTTTAAATTTATTTATTTAACGCATGTGAGTACACTGTAGCTGTCTTCAGACACACCAGAAGAGGGCATCAGGTCTCATTACAGATGGTTGTGAGCCACCATGTGGTTGCTGGGATTTGAACTCAGGACCTCTGGGAGAGCGGTCAGTGCTCTTAACCGCTGAGCCATCTCTCCATCCCATCTGTTTTATTGTTTACATCGCACTTACTCTGTTTTTATGGCGATCTATTAACTTTTTCCATGTCAGTGTCGGTATCTGTTGATCACCTTGATTTTTTTTTTCTTTTTTCTTTTTTTCGGAGCTGGGGACCGAACCCAGGGCCTTACTCTTGCTAGGCAAGCGCTCTACCACTGAGCTAAATCAACCCGATCACCTTGATTTTTGTTTTATTGTTTATTCACATTGACTCTTTATTCATTATTATTTAAGTAAAATAAAATAAATAAAATTTAAATATGGTAAAATATTTGTTAAACAGATATTAAAAGGGAGGTCTACAGCAGATTTTTAAACTAACGGGCACACACACACACACACACACACACACACACACACACACACACACACACAAATTTCTCCCAGAGGTCCTGAGTTCACTCACCAGCAACCACAAGGTGGCTGACAACCATCTGTAATGGGATCTGATGCTCTCTTCTGGTGTAATTGAAAATAGCTAAGTGTACTCTTACGCATAAATAAAATAAATAAATCTTTAAAAAAAATAAAATAAAATATAGAGGTTGGCTCTCTTTGCTCCTCTCTTGCTCTTTTGCTCTTCCTCTCTTCCCCTCTTCCCTTTGTCCCTTCTCTCCCCATTCCCCTCCCAAATTCTCTCCACGTGCTCATGACTGGCCTTTACTCTCTTCTTCTACCTTTCTTCTCTCATTAAACCTCTCCGTGGAGGGGGAGGTGTGTGTGTGAGTGGGGAGGGGGGAATGAGGTTGACCAGTCTTCCTGTGTAACAGAGGTTTAAAAGGAGGCTGGTCGACAAAACGTTTTTTTGTGGTTTTTGTCTCTCTCTCTCTCTCTCTCTCTCTCTCTCTCTCTCTCTCTCTCTTCTCTCTCTCTAATCAACTCGGAAGTCGATCTGCTGTCCCTTTATTAAAAGCCAAAGTATTAAGTGGCGAGGTGATGTTTCAACTTTCACCATTCTGTTCCTTTCACCAAAAGAGGGGTTCTTGGCTTTTCCTTTCCTTTTTGAAACAAAACGAAAGGAGGAGCTCGACCAGTTGGCCTAGCTTCCCTGTTCCTTTTCCCTCTTCCACGGTGTGCTCGATGAAATAAAGTAAATAAATGAAGTTTCTAGTTATGTATTTGTTTGGGAGACCCGAACTCTCTCTCAAGAGAGTTGCATCTTCCCGCTGCCCCCCCCCCCCCACACACACACAAGGCCTCCTCCCTGTATGTGGGGAGGGGGAGGGGTGGACAGGAGCTAGCTGAGAGGGGGTGGGGTGGGGCGGGGCTGGAGAATATGCAGGTTCCTGAAGGTCAGTCGGGGAAGTACTGCTGCTGCCCTAGCACGCTTCAGTGCCTCTTTAGAGTTTAGAGTTTTCTAAAGTTTTCTGCCTGAAATCAGCGAGTGATGATTTCACTGTGAAATGATGTCTGATCATCGCTCTCGCTGTCCTGTCAGGGCTCCGGCTCCTGGCAAATGTCTGACTGAAGGAAACCTTAGTTAGACTCACACCCAGCTGTTTGGAAATGGTAATGGAGTTGATAGCACACCCTGGGGGAAAGAGGCAGACTCCTTTTTGCTCACTCTCAATTCCCAGCCTCGCCCTGCCAGCTGGGGATTTCTAAGTAAGGGTGAATCTGGACCATATATGTACAGGGTTTGGCGTTTCTGATTCATGTTTAATGTTTAGTTAAATAAAGCTTGTCAAGGGCTGGAGAGATGGCTCCGAGGTTAAGAGCACTCACCGCTCTGCTCTTCCAGAGGTCCTGAGTTCGATTCCACAGAAAACCACATGGTGGCTCACAACCCTCTGCAAAGGGATATCCCATGCACTCTACTGCCCTGTGTATGTGAAAAGGGCTTTAGTGTACTCAATGTAAGTGAAAATAAATAAGTAAACCTTTAAAAGAATGAAACAAAATGAAGCTTGCAAAGAAATTGAGCATCTTAAAATGCCAGGCACGTTTATCCGCTCCTTTTATTTTATTTCGTGTGTGGATCACAACCACAGAGGTGGTTCCCCTTCCCTTAACCTCGACAGCCCAACTGGGACAGAAGTGCAAACTATCATCTACCTATCTGGGAGTGGAGTGGTTGGATACAGGGAGATGGAGAGCATTTGCAGTTAGTAAAGTTCTGATGTCGGTTTTTATTTCCTTTCATTTTTGGATAGATATCGGGAGCCTTTTTTTTTTTTTAAGTACAAATTTTGTTTTCTGTGCAACATTCTGATCATAGTTTCCCATCGCAAAGCTCTTTCCAGATCCTTCCTCCCCATCCACCACCCCGTACTAACCCAGGCCTGCCCTTAGATGTGGTTGATGCATACCCAGGTGAGTCTCCATTGGAGAAAGGACGATATTCCCATCTCCTATGACTGTCAATGGCCGATGACCTAAATGCCAGTGACTTCGGACTTGACTCCATTTTCCCCTCTGAGAACTGGGTTTGGATCTGTTGAACGCAGGCAGGCCCTCGGTTTTGAAACAAACAAACAAACAAACAAACAAACAAACAAACAAACACACCAAAAAATATTTAAAGCAGGCAACAACTGCCTGCACGCCAGAGACTGGACTCCTCTTTGGAGATAGTACGATGTGAAACTTGCTTAATACAGTAGAGTCCACACAACACAAAGGGAACACTTTAACAAATTATGAAGGAGAGAGGGGGGTATGTTTATCTACCTCCTCTTGTTTCTCAGACTAGAGATTTCATCTTCCTCTGTCTCTCGAGTGCTGGTGGCTTTGCTGCTGGTTTGGGGGGGGGTTGGGATAGATAGGAAGAGAAAAGGCTTGAGTGCTGATTTTAAAGCTCTCTCTCTCTCTCTAAAGCTCTCTCTCTCTAAAGCTCTCTCTCTCTCCCTCCTTCTCTCTCTCTTTACACACACACACACACACACACACACACACACACACACACACACACACACACACTGGAGAGGAAGACAGGAAGACCTATCTAGATGCAACGTGAAGAAGGCCTATGTCAGATGAGTTAATGGCTAGGGAACTGTTAGCTGGCTAGTCTGCCATTTTGTTGCAGTTGCTAGTATTATAAGGACACTTTCTCATTGGTTGTTTCTGCTGTTGCTGCCAGAATTCATTACATATTCTGTTAGGCTCTTCTGTGTGATAACACACTCAGAAACCGAACACTGTAGGAGTCAGTCTAACTGCTTTCTTTGTTGTCTAGTTACCCGCAATAATCTTGGACCTGAACTGAACACCAGCAGCACTTCCCGCACCCACCCATGTATAAGCTTTTATAACCTGGACCACCAACACTAGAGCGACAGGGCAGACAGAGACTATTTGGAACCGGACTTCCATTTTGAGTTTTTGTTTGTGTTCTTGTTTTTTTCTCCTGTCCTGTCCTGTCCTGTCCTGTCCTGTCCTGTCCTGTCCTCTCTGTCTGTCTGTCTGTCTGTCTGTCTGTCTGTCTGTCTGTAAATCCACACATATAGTTCTTTCCACATCTTATATCTCAAAACAAATAATGCTTGCTGTGATCCTCATTTCATTCAAGGGTACTACTCTCTAGACCAGAGGAGCCCCTACAATTCTCCACAGGTAGTGATGACCGGAGTGTTCAGTGCGACTAAGCAGGAATTATATGGTTGCCGCCATTATGCTTGATCTTACCGAAGGTAGGGTTGCGGGGCATGGTTGCCACGATGGCGACCAGTAGACCGTGATTGAGGAGACGGAACAATAATTAACCTACAATTCTCCCTCTCGGTCAACTGTTTCTCTGTCACTCTCTGTCTCTCTTCCCTCCTTCCCTCCCCCGTCTCTCAGACCTGAATGAGCATTGGAACCAAAGTAAATGTACATGTGAAAAGAAGCCAGGTGTGGTGCTGCATGTCTTTGATTGCATCACTTGAGAGGTGAAGGGTGGTAGAACTCTGTGAGCAGGCTGCAGACCTGATCCAGGTACTGATTTCCAGGGCTTTTGTGCAAAGACCCCTGACTCAACTAAAGAAATGAGGAGGAAAATAAAGAAACAGATACAATTAACTTGGAATAAACCAAACAACTAAGAAAAGGAAAGGCAGTAATGGAGTGGCCTGGCTTACAGAGGAGGGGCAGACATTTATCTGCCATTGCCTCCTCGGTTGAACACACAAACACACGCATGGGGGAGGGGGAGAGACAGAGACAGAGAGAGACAGAGAGACAGAGAGAGGAAGAGAGACAGAGACAGGGAGACAGAGAGAGAGAGACAGACACAGAGAGAGAGAGACAGACAGACAGAGACAGAGAGACACAGAAAATTCGATCTCTCTCTCTCTCTCTCTCTCTCTCTCTCTCTCTCTCTCTCTCTCTCTCTCTCTCATCACAGGCTGAGCTCAGGGACAGTGAGTTCCACACCACTCAGAGAAAAACTCTGTCTCCAGTCACCCTCACCCACACGCCTTCAAAATGATCCATTGTACTATTTTAGATTTATGTCTGAGGAGCCCCTCTCCCTCCGCCTCCTCCTGTTACGTTGTAGAAACGTTTAATCCCAAACAGGGCTTCTCTCCTACCCTGCCTTGATGATTCTGTTCCTGGATAAAAGATACAAGCTTTATTATCTACAGGAAGCCTTAAATAGCACTAGAAGACCTGGGCAGGCAGATATCTACCCTCTAGGTTGTTAGTTTTGGGGGTTTTGTTTGTTTGTTTGTTTTTGTGTTTTTTGTTGTTGTTTTTAATTTTTTTAGATTTGTTTTTATTTATCTGAGTATGCTGCAGTTATCTTCAGACACACCAGAAGAGATCAATCAGATCTCATTACAGATGGTTGTGAGCCACCATGTGGTTGCTGGCAATTGAACTCAGGACGTCTGGAAGAGCAGTCAGTGCTCTTAACATGAGCCATCTCTCCAGCCCCTGTTGTTGTTTGTTTTGGTCAAAAACCTGGATTCTCGGGGTTGGGGATTTAGCTCAGTGGTAGGCACTGCCTAGCAAGCGCAAGGCCCTGGGAAGAGCAAGGTCCCCAGCTCCGGAAAAAAAGAAAAGAGGAAGAAAAAACAAACAAAACAAACAAAACAAAAAAAACCCTCTGGATTCTCAGGAGCTGTGTGGTGTGTCCTCTTATGTTCTGGTGCCCTCTTCTGGCATGCAGACATATAGGAATCAGAGAGAGCCCACATTTTTGTCCAGGAACAAACAAACTGCCAAACTGCCAAACAAACAACAAAGGATTGTAGGTTTTGACTGGCTCTGTAGGTTTCAGAGAAAGGCAGGGCAGGACCTCTGTGAGTTTGGGACTAGACTACCTCCTGAGCAAGTTCCAGGGAGGGATTCACAGGAGCACAGTGGACTGGACAAAATTTTGACTTTGTAATTTTATTTTTTGCCCAATTGGGATTTATGATTTGATTGTCACAAAACTTATACCTTTCATTTTATTTTATTTTCGGCCAAATTTCATTTTCAGTTTCACTTCCGATTTAACTTTTAATTTCTTGTCGCGCTTATGTTCGGATCGAGTTAATTCTCTGGGGAGCTGTGCCCTTGCCACTGGTGCTGGCAGAAGGGGATCGAGATCTAGAGGTTCTGTGTGGTGGGCTGTGTGGCAGAGGAAAAAAATGAAATTAAGAACATATATAAATCTATGGATTTGTATAAGGAGAAACGTATGGTATGGTGGGAAGATGTAAGGGAGAGAAAAATAAAAAATAGATAGATAGATAGATAGATAGATAGATAGATAGATAGATAGATAGATAGAGTGATTCATGCTCCCAGCCTCCTATGTACAGAGTTCCCGAGGCGTTTTTACTCGCCAAAAAGACTATGTTTCCCAACACACCATGTGAATGTCCGTGGCTGTCGAAATTATTTCATTTATGTTTTCACGTTTGTCGTCCGTGTCACTTCAAGGCCATTGTGACTTCAGTCTTGTTATTGATTCATATATGCTTTCTATTTCTTTTCATTTTTCAAAACCTTTTGTCTAAATTGTATTTGTCATTCACCTTGATTTAAACATTTATTAAAGTCCAGTTTGCCATTTATTCGTATTTACTCGTATTTTATTATTATTTTATAAATTTATTCCATCATTTCGTTTCAGTCGTCTATATTTGCCCTTCATCTCGTTCCCGCTTTTCTTTTTTTTTCTTTTTTCTTTTTTCTTTTTTTCAGAGCTGGGGACTGAATCCAGGGCCTTGCATTTGCTGGCAAGCACTCTACCACAGAGCTAAATCCCCAACCCCGTCGTTCCTTTATGTCTGTTAACATTTAATTGTTTTATCTCCCTTGTCCTTCTGTGTCCCTCGTCTTAATTTCTGCTTTATTGTTTTCTTTTTTTAAATTTATTTATTTAACGCATGTGAGTACACTGTAGCTGTCTTCAGACACACCAGAAGAGGGCATCAGGTCTCATTACAGATGGTTGTGAGCCACCATGTGGTTGCTGGGATTTGAACTCAGGACCTCTGGGAGAGCTGTCAGTGCTCTTAACCGCTGAGCCATCTCTCCATCCCATCTGTTTTATTGTTTACATCGCACTTACTCTGTTTTTATGGCGATCTATTAACTTTTTCCATGTCAGTCGTCGGTATCTGTTGATCACCTTGATTTTTTTTTTTCTTTTTTCTTTTTTCGGAGCTGGGGACCGAACCCAGGGCCTTACTCTTGCTAGGCAAGCGCTCTACCACTGAGCTAAATCCCCAACCCCGATCACCTTGATTTTTGTTTTATTGTTTATTCACATTGACTCTTTATTCATTATTATTTTTAAGTAAAATAAAATAAATAAAATTTAAATATGGTAAAAATATTTGTTAAACAGATATTAAAAGGGAGGTCTACAGCAGATTTTTAAACTAACGGGCACACACACACACACACACACACACACACACACACACACACACACACAAATTTCTCCCAGAGGTCCTGAGTTCAATTACCAGCAACCACAAGGTGGCTGACAACCATCTGTAATGGGATCTGATGCTCTCTTCTGGTGTGTCTGAAAATAGCTACAGTGTACTCTTGCATAAATAAAATAAATAAATCTTTAAAAAAATAAAATAAAATATGAGGTTGGCTCTCTTTGCTCCTCTCTTTGCTCTTTTGCTCTTCCTCTCTTCCCCTCTTCCCCTTTGTCCCTTCTCTCCCCATTCCCCTCCCAAATTCTCTCCACGTGCTCATGACTGGCCTTTACTCTCTTCTTCTACCTTTCTTCTCTCATTAAACCTCTCCGTGGAGGGGGAGGGGTGTGTGTGTGAGTGGGGAGGTGGTTGACCAGTCTTCCTGTGTAACAGAGGTTTAAAAGGAGGCTGGTCGACAAAACGTTTTTTTGTGGTTTTTATTCTCTCTCTCTCTCTCTCTCTCTCTCTCTCTCTCTCTCTCTCTCTCTCTCTCTCTCTCTCTCTCTTAATCAACTCGGAAGTCGATCTGCTGTCCCTTTTTATTAAAAGCCAAAGTATTAAGTGGCGAGCCGATGTTTCAACTTTCACCATTCTGTTCCTTTCACCAAAAAGAGGGGGTTCTTTGGCTTTTCCTTTCCTTTTTGAAACAAAACGAAAGGAGGAGCTCGACCAGTTGGCCTAGCTTCCCTGTTCCTTTTCCCTCTTCCACGGTATGCTCGATGAAATAAAGTAAATAAATGAAGTTTCTAGTTATGTATTTGTTTGGGAGACCCGAACTCTCTCTCAAGAGAGAGTTGCATCTTCCCGCTGCCGCCCCCCCCCCCCCACACACACACAAGGCCTCCTCCCTGTATGTGGGGGGAGGGAGGGTGGACAGGAGCTAGCTGAGAGGGGGTGGGGTGGGGCGGGGCTGGAGAATATGCAGGTTCCTGAAGGTCAGTCGGGGAAGTACTGCTGCTGCCCTAGCACGCTTCAGTGCCTCTTTAGAGTTTAGAGTTTTCTAAAGTTTTCTGCCTGAAATCAGCGAGTGATGATTTCACTGTGAAATGATGTCTGATCATCGCTCTCGCTGTCCTGTCAGGGCCCGGCTCCTGGCAAATGTCTGACTGAAGGAAACCTTAGTTAGACTCACACCCAGCTGTTTGGAAATGGTAATGGAGTTGATAGCACACCCTGGGGGAAAGAGGCAGACTCCCTTTTTGCTCACTCTCAATTCCCAGCCTCGCCCTGCCAGCTCGGGGATTTCTAAGTAAGGGTGAATCTGGACCATATATGTACAGGGTTTGGCGTTTCTGATTCATGTTTAATGTTTAGTTAAATAAAGCTTGTCAAGGGCTGGAGAGATGGCTCTCCACAGAGGTGGTTCCCCTTTCTTAACCCGACTGGGACAGAAGTGCAACCTATCATCTACCTATCTGGGAGTGGAGTGGTTGGATACAGGGAGATGGAGCATTTGCAAGTAAAGTTCTGCTGTCGGTTTTGTTTTGTTTTGTTTTGTTTTGTTTTGTTTCTTCCTTTCATTTTTGGATAGATTTTTTGGATAGCCTTTTTTTTTCTTTTTAAATACAAATTTTGTTTTCTGTGCAACATTCTGATCATAGTTTCCCATCGCAAAGCTCTTTCCAGATCCTTCCTCCCCATCCACCACCCCGTACTAACCCAGGCCTGCCCTTAGATGTGGTTGATGCATACCCAGGTGAGTCTCCATTGGAGAAAGGACGATATTCCCATCTCCTATGACTGTCAATGGCAGATGACTTAAATGCCAGTGACTGGACTTGACTCCATTTTCCCCTCTGAGAACTGGGTTTGGATCTGTTGAACGCAGGCAGGCCCTCGGTTTTGAAACAAACAAACAAACAAACAAACAAACAAACAAACAAACACACCAAAAAATATTTAAAGCAGGCAACAACTGTCTGCACGCCAAGAGACTGTTGACTCCTCTTTGGAGCTAGTACGATGTGAAACTTGCTTAATAAAGTAGAGTCCACACAACACAAAGGGAACACTTTAACAAATTATGAAGGAGAGAGGGGGGTATGTTTATCTACCTCCTCTTGTTTCTCAGACCAGAGATTTCATCTTCCTCTGTCTCTCGAGTGCTGGTGGCTTTGCTGCTGGTTTGGGGGGGGGGATTGGGATAGGGATAGGAAGAGAAAAGGCTTGAGTGCTGATTTTAAAGCTCTCTCTCTCTCAAGCTCTCTCTCTCTAAAGCTCTCTCTCTCTCCCCCTCCCTCTCTCTCTCTCTTTACACACACACACACACACACACACACACACACACACACACACACACACACTCACTCACTTCCTAGGATGAAGAAAAGAAATGAAAAGGAAGGCACCCATGGTGATGCATGACTTTGATCTCACTTTGGTCTCAGCACTGGAGAGGAAGATAGGAAGACCTATCTAGATGCAAATTGAAGAAGGCCTATGTCAGATGAGTTAATGGCTAGGGAACTGTTAGCTGGCTAGTCTGCCATTTTGCTGTTGCTAATATTATAAGGACACTTTCTCATTGGTTGTTTCTGCTGTTGCTGCCAGAATTCATTACATATTCTGTTAGGCTCTTCTGTGTGATAACACACTCAGAAACCGAACACTGTAGGAGTCAGTCTAACTGCTTTCTTTGTTGTCTAGTTACCCGCAATAATCTTGGACCTGAACTGAACACCCAGCAGCCTTCCCGCACCCACCATGTATAAGCTTTTATAACTTGACCACCAACACTAGAGCGACAGGGCAGACAGAGACTATTTGGAACCGGACTTCCATTTTGAGTTTTGTTTGTGTTCTTGTTTTTTTCTCCTGTCCTGTCCTGTCCTGTCCTGTCCTGTCCTGTCCTGTCCTGTCCTCTCTGTCTGTCTGTCTGTCTGTCTGTCTGTCTGTCTGTCTGTCTGTCTGTAAATCCACACATATAGTTCTTTCCACATCTTATATCTCAAAACAAATAATGCTTGCTGTGATCCTCATTTCATTCAAGGGTACTACTCTCTAGACCAGAGGAGCCCCTTACAATTCTCCACAGGTAGTGATGACCGGAGTGTTCAGTGCGACTAAGCAGGAATTATATGGTTGCCGCCATTATGCTTGATCTTACCGAAGGTAGGGTTGCGGGGCATGGTTGCCACGATGGCACCAGTAGACCGTGATTGAGGAGACGGAACAATAATTAACCTACAATTCTCCTCTCTGTCATCCGCTCTGTCACTCTCTGTCTCTCTTCCTCTTTCCCTCCCGTCTCTCAGACCTGAATGCCTCCTCTGTTGAACACACAAACACACGCGCCGAGAGAGCGAGAGAGCGAGAGAGCGAGAGAGCGAGAGAGCGAGAGAGCGAGAGAGCGAGAGAGCGAGAGAGCGAGAGAGCGAGAGAGAGAGAGAGAGAGAGAGAGAGAGAGATCTGTTAATCTGTTTGTCTCCCTCCCCTAGTTTTTCAGACAGGGTTTCTTTATGAAAGAAAGAAACTGGTAGCTGTAGGCTGGTAGCTGCTGGCTGTTAAAGGTCTAGGTAAAACAATGTGATGGCCTAAAGGAAAATAAAGAAACAGATACAATTAACTGTTAAGGCCTAGATGCCGTGTGAATGAGGCCTACATCAGATTGGTTAAGATAACTGTCACCTGGCTAGCCTGCCATTTTAATATTGCAAGGACGCCTTCTCATAGGTTGTTTCTGCTGTCACTGCCAGAGTTCATTACATATTCTGTTAGGTTCTGTAGACACACACTCAGAAACCAAACATTGTAGAATCCAGTGTGTCCTTGAGTGCGTGTCTACAATGCGTGCGTGCGTGCGTGCGTCTGTGCATGCGTGTGTCCATGGCCATGCTAGAGCCCACTCCAGATTTGTGTTTCAGAGATCTTTACTTATTTATTTTTCCTGCCTTGGCTTGTGTAGGCACTAAGTCACCACACTTCCCGAAAAACAAAATGAAACAAAACAAAACAAAATCCACCAACAAATGGACCAAACCCAAACCCCAAGCCAGACAAACAAATATTCCTGCCTGCCTGTCTGTCTATCAGGGCTACAACAGAGAGAAGTGGAATCTTGAATGAACAAAACTAGAATACCTAAGTCTGCCTGTTTCCCCTCTTCCCACCCTCCCCTGCCCCCCAGCCCATCCCCTAGAGCTGGTCTAGCATGTTCTCTGACCCTGGGGGTGCGGTGAACCGGCCTGCCTTGCTAAACTCTGTAGTGTATAAACTTGGTAACTCTAGAAAGCAGGAGCTGAAAATGTGCAGATAAGGTGGTGGTCGAGCTGTGTGTGTGTTGGTGTGGGAGACTGCTTCGGTAACTGCTGCTTTTCAATGTCCGGCTGAAACTCTGTGCTTATGATGTATCTTTTGGTTTATTCAATTTTACTTACTGTCTATTGGGTTTGCATTTGATTTTTATTGATTTTATTGATATTTATGTTTAACTATTTTGACCTGGCTAAATGACTGACTGACTGACTGACTGACTGACTAAGTCTACCTGGCATACAGGAGGAATTCAAGGACGAATGATTGTTTAAGTATGACAAAAATAAGTAAGTAAGTAAGTAAGTAAGTAAGTAAGTAAGTAAGTAAGTAAGGGGGTTGGGGATTTAGCTCAGTGGTAGAGCGCTTGCCTAGCAAGTGCAAGGCCCTGGGTTCTGTCCCCAGCTCAAAAAAAAGAAAGAAAAAAGTAAGTAAGTAAGTAAGTAAGTAAGTAAGTAAGTAAGTAAATAAATAAATAAATAAATAAATAAATAAATAAATAAATACGATCATTTAGAAGTAATATAGGCAGAAGGAGAACATGTGGCTGTGGATGGTCTGAGGCTTGGCTGCTTTTGTGCCTCTTCACCTTTCTGCACGCAAACTGAGTTTAATTAAGTTCTGTTTCCCTAGAGGCTGGGAAAGGAGAAACAGAAGTGACCTGGAACATCAGGGCTAATGGCCGGCTGCTTCCATCTTGGTGAGGTCAGGTGTCAGCCAAGCTGGCTGCCAACCATCCACAGTTGAATCCAAAGTGCCCAAATGGGACACTATAACAAATCATGTATACAGATTTGTGTATATAGAAAACATTTTTCCTTTCTCTTCTTTTCTTTTCTTGAGAAATTCAGCTGGTCCTGATGTCTTTCCCTCGGTGTGTCCCTCTGTCATCTCTCTCTCTCTGTCTCTTTGTCTTACTGTCTCTGTCTGTCTCTGTCTGTCTCTGTCTCTGTCTCTGTCTCTGTCTCTGTCTCTCTCTCTCTCTCTCTCTCTCTCTGTGTGTGTGTGTGTGTGTGTGTGTGTGTTCCTTAATCTCAGCAGCACTACTCATCCAATCGATTTTCCTCTCCCCTTGTCTCCTTCACATGGCTATTACCCCACCTTAAACAGCACTAGAAGAGCCTGGCAGGCAGATATCTACCCTCTATGCTGTCAGAATTTTTTTTTTTTTTTTTTAAAGTCAAAACCTGGATTCTCAGGAGCCATGTGGTGTGTCCTCCGGTTCTGGTGCCCTCTTCTGGCATGCAGACATATAGTCAGCAGAGAGAGCTGTGTGGGTGGCCGAGGCAGGCAGAGTGGACCTCTGTGAGCTTGAGGCTAGATAAGTCTACGGAGCAAGTTCCATGACTGCCTGGGCTATACCAAAAGAAACGTACCTTGAGGCAAAACAAAACAAAGCAGAAAAGGTTCTGCTTTATTTTACAGACATGTGTTCTCTCTAGTCCTATTGACTATAGAAGTTTGATCATGAAGTCACATTGATTTTTATTACAGAGTTTATTTGTGTGTGTGTGTGTGAGAGAGAGAGAGAGAGAGAGAGAGAGAGAGAGAGAGTTTTTTCTTTAATCTTCAAACATATTTTTTATTGTTTATTTATTTTATGAGCACACTGTCACTGTCTTCAACACACAAGGAGAGGATTCCATTACAGATGGTTGTGAGCCACCATGTGGTTGCTGGGATTTGAACTAAGGATCTCTGAAGAGCAGTCAGTGCTCTTCACCGCTGAGCCGTCTCTCCAGCCCTGAAACAATATCTTGAATAAACAATAACAAAAACACTAAAACTAAGTCTGCCAGTTTTTCCTCTTTCTTTCTCTCTCTCTCTCTCTCTCCCTCTCCCTCCCTCCCTCCCTCCCTTCCTTCTTTCTTCCTTTCTTTCTTTTTCTTCAGATAGGATTTCTTAGTGAATGATATTTATGTTGATATAAATTTTTTACGTACTTTTGACTGGCTAACTAACTAGCTAAGTCTGCCTGTCCTAAAGAAGGAGTTCTGCCACAACTAAATACGTGCATAGAAAAAAAATATATAATTATTAACTTGGGATGAAAACTAATGTAACAAGCAAGCAAACAAACGCACAAACAAACAAAGTAGGGATGGTGGTGCTGGGTGCCTGGTATATGGGAGATGGGAGACCTGTGGTCTAGAGCGTCCAGAGCTCTGGCCTCCATACTCTGGACTGCATTCTCTCTAGCAATCTTCCCAAAGTGGCTGTATTTAACCATGTTTTTATTTTTTAAATTGGCTCTCTCTCTCTCTCTCTCTCTCTCTCTCTCTCTCTCTCTCTCTCCCTCCCTCCCTCCCTCCCTCCCTCCCTCCCACCACACACACAGAGGCACGTGTGAACAAGGGAATGCAAATGCACAAAATAAGTATGTTTTGATCAGAGTGAAAACAAATCACGGGAATTTTAACCATTCCACCATCATTCCACCATTCTTTTAATTTACTCTCTGTGTTTAGTCTTCCAAAGAGGGTGGCAGGTGTGTGGTTTGGTGAGTGCCGGCTGGCGGTGGCAGCGAGGAACAGAGAACAACAACAACCCCCCCTCCCCCCCATCGGGATCGGTGGAGGGTTTTAAAAATAGTGAGCCATTTAAAATGGTGTGGAACTGAGGTCGCCGCCACCCTCCCCTCACGCCGGAGTTTGGACGCTCCCTTTTCCTAACTGTGCCTGTTCCTTGCTAATTGTTAACCGATTCGAGAGTGCATGTCCTTTCACTTAGAGGTGGCCTGTTTTCACCGCTCCGTCCTACTTTCCTTTTCTGGGTGCCTGAGGGGTTGGCCCCGAGTCCATCCCGCGTTCACTGTGTTCCGGCGGGACAACCGGGACCGTTTGTGCCATTCGGGAGAAGTGGTGGGTACCTGCCCGTTGTGCGTGGGTGAGTGTCCCCCTGAGCTAGGGAGGTCACTCTGGAGAGACGGAATGAGTGTGTGTGGCGGCGGCGGCGCGTGACAGTCTGTATTGGTTTGCTTGATCGAGATCGCTGTCGGGCGACACCTAGTGGCGACAAGTTTCCGCAACGCTCCTGTCCCCCGGTTGGTGACAAAGGACGGGGGAAGTGCCTGTGGTGAGCCGGCCAGGGTGAGAGGGTGACAGGCAAGCAGGCGGGTGCGCGACGGAGACGCCGTCCTGTCTGGGGACCATCTCTAGCTAGGAGGTTGTACCTGGAGAACTTCAGGGGAGGAGGGTGGCTGTACGACCTATTGGGACACAAGGAGGGGTTGGTGGCAGCTGGATGAGGTCGACCAGAAGGCTTGGGCCCCGTCCCGGATTTTTTTTTTTCCAATTTTTTTTAAATTTTTTATTTTATTTTATTTTATTTTTTTTATTTCTTCCCTCCTCTCCGGTCCCAGCCAGCGGGACCATAGACACTTTGAGGCCGAGAGGGTGCTGTGTCCCCGGCCTCCGAGCCGAGGTGGCCCGGCTAGGGGGCGCCACGGAGTTTTTTTTTTTTTCCTTTCCGAGTCCCTTCGGTCCCAGCCAGCGGGACCATAGACACTTTTGAGGCCGAGAGGGTGCTGTGTCCCCGGCCTCCGAGCCGAGGTGGCCCGGCTAGGGGCGCCACGGAGTTTTTCTTTTCCAGGAGTCCCTTCGGTCCCTGATAGCGGGAGCCTGGACCTCTGAGGCCGAGAGGGTGCTGTGTCCCCGGCCTCCGAGCCGAGGTGGCCCGGCTAGGGGGCGCCACGGAGTTTTTTTTTTTTCTTTTCCAGGAGTCCCTTCGGTCCCTGATAGCGGGAGCCTGGACCTCTGAGGCCGAGAGGGTGCTGTGTCCCGGCCTCCGAGCCGAGGTGGCCCGGCTAGGGGGCGCCGCGGAGTTTTTTTTTTTTTTTTTCTTTTCCAGGAGTCCCTTCGGTCCCTGATAGCGGGAGCCTGGACCTCTGAGGCCGAGAGGGTGCTGTGTCCCCGGCCTCCGAGCCGAGGTGCCCGGCTAGGGGCGCCACGGAGTTTTTTTTTTTTTTTTTTTTTCCAGGAGTCCCTTCGGTCCCTGATAGCGGAGCCTGGACCTCTGAGGCCGAGAGGGTGCTGTGTCCCCGGCCTCCGAGCCGAGGTGGCCCGGCTAGGGGCGCCACGGAGTTTTTTTTTTTTTTTTTCCAGGAGTCCCTTCGGTCCCCGGCGGCGGGAGCCTGGACCTCTGAGCGCCGAGAGGGTGCTGTGTCCCCGGCCTCCGAGCCGAGGTGGCCCGGCTAGGGCGCCACGGATTTTTTTTTTTTTTTTTCCAGGAGTCCCTTCGGTCCCTGATAGCGGGAGCCTGGACCTCTGAGGCCGAGAGGGTGCTGTGTCCCCGGCCTCCGAGCCGAGGTGGCCCGGCTAGGTGGCGCCATTTTTTTTTTCTTTTCCAGGAGTCCCTTCGGTCCCTGATAGCGGGAGCCTGGACCTCTGAGGCCGAGAGGGTGCTGTGTCCCCGGCCTCCGAGCCGGAGGTGGCCCGGCTAGGGGGCGCCACGGAGTTTTTTTTTTTTTTTTCTTTTCCAGGAGTCCCTTCGGTCCCTGATAGCGGGAGCCTGGACCTCTGAGGCCGAGAGGGTGCTGTGTCCCCGGCCTCCGAGCCGAGGTGGCCCGGCTAGGGGCGCCACGGTTTTTTTTTTTTTTTTTTCTTTTCCAGGAGTCCCTTCGGTCCCTGATAGCGGGAGCCTGGACCTCTGAGGCCGAGAGGGTGCTGTGTCCCCGGCCTCCGAGCCGAGGGCCCGGCTAGGTGGCGCCACGGATTTTTTTTTTTTTCTTTTCCAGGAGTCCCTTCGGTCCCTGATAGCGGGAGCCTGGACCTCTGAGGCCGAGAGGGTGCTGTGTCCCCGGCCTCCGAGCCGAGGTGTCCCGGCTAGGGGGCGCCTCCGAGACTTTATTTTTTCCAGGATCCTCCCCGGTCCCTGCCAGCGGGAGCATGGACTTCTGAGGCCGAGGGGAAGCTGTGTTCCAGGCTATCTACCATGGCCTCCTCGGTCTGTGAGCACTCAGGGTTCTAAGGTCGACCAGTTGTTCCTTTGCGGTCCGGTTCTCTTTCTACATGGGGACCTCTTGGGGACACGTCACCGAACATGACTTCCAGACGTTCCGTGTGGCCTGTCATGTTTATCCCTGTGTCTTTTACACTTTTCATCTTTGCTATCTGTCCTTATTGTACCTGGAGATATATGCTGACACGCTGTCCTTTTGACTCTTTTTGTCATTAAAGGACGTTGGAAGAGGCTTGCACCAAGGCTGTTTGCTTGTCCAGCCCTAGCTCTTTTCTTCTGCGCATGGGCCTCTTCGATGCTTGAAGCTTAGCGTCCCCCCATGAGTACGCGCTTCCTGCTTTCCGTGCTTGCTTGCCTGTGCTCTCTGGGGTAGCTTTATGACAACCGTCCCGCGTGTCAGGCGTTCCCGATTTCCCCGTGGTGGTTGTCGTCCGTTACCGGGTAGGAGTCGTTGGTGCCGAGTGCGACTGGAAGGGTTTTCCCGTTTGGTGCTAGTGACCCCTGGCGTGCTCCTCTGCGGCCGACCGGTTTTTTTATTTGTTTTTTTTTTTTTTTTTTTTTTTTTTTTTTTTTGAAGGGGTTCCCGAACCTCCGCTGCTTGGTGGTGTGTCCCTTTCTTTCCTGCTGTGTGCCTCCCGAGTTGCACCTTTTCTCCTTCGAAGGGGATTTTATTTTTTTATTTTTATTTTTTTTTTATTTTTATTTTTTTTGAAGGAGTTCCCGAACCTCCGCTGCCCGTTGAGTCCCGTTCTTCCACGCCACGTGCCTCCCGAGTGCAACGCTTCCTTTTTTTTTCGCCCTCGAGAAGGGTAAATTTTTTTTTTGTGTGTGTGTGTGGCAGTGTTAGCGACTTCTTCCGTGCTCTCTCTCGCTCTTCTCGCTCGTATTCCCGTCCAGTGCGTGTTAGAAAGCTCACGCCCGTTGTTCCCGATGCATGGCGTGTCTCGCTCCCGTTGGATCGATGTGGTGCTGCCGCGTTCTCTTCGGGCCGGGGCCTAAGCCGCGCCAGGCGAGGGACGGACATTCATGGCGAATGGTCATTCAGCGCGAATGGGCGACCGCTCTTCTCGTTCTGCCAGCGGCCCCTCGTCTCTCCTCCCCATTCCTTTGCAGGGTGGTGTGTGGAAGTCAGGGGTGCGGCTGTCCGGCACGAGCGCTGACCCGCACACTTGTTGCTGTGGTTCGCGGTGTCCCTGTGGACGTGTCGGGGGCGCTTGCCCCCACGCCGTTCACTGCTTCTGCGCCCTCTTCCCCCGTGCCGGGGGAAGGTGGTAGACCCGCTGCGGTGCATACCCTTCCCGAATGGTGTGTGCACGCGCCCTGCTTTGTGTGAGCCTTGCGGTGCTCCTGGAGCGTTCCGGGCTTTGACCACCAAGGTGCCCGCTTCTGAGTTGGCGGTGGCGCTTCCCGCTCCCCGGCGTGCCTCCTGTGCTCCATGGTGCTTGTGCCTTTACGCTTTCCCTTGTCCTAGTTGCCGGCTTTCTGCACGGTGACAGAAAAGGGGGGGGGTCGAGGGAGTTGAGTGTGCGGTTAAAAGGCTCCTTCCGTTGGGTGAGCGCCCACCCCGTGCCTATGTTTTTGGTGCCTCACCCGCGGGCCCTGCGCGGTTAGGGTGGTGCTGAGGAGGCGGCTGGCCCTTTTAAAGACCGGACTCCCTCAAGTCAAGGCTCCTCCTTTGTGTGCGCCTTGAAGAGGCCTGGCCCTCGGCGGGGACCCGTCGTCCCCCCGGTCCGCGAATGCTCAAGAAGACCCCGGAGAAAGAGACCTTTGCCGATACCGCAGACCCCCCACCAGCTGGCGCGTGGTCCTTCCCGTTCTGTCCCGCGCCTGTTGCTCGTTTCCCGTTGCGTGCACGGAGCCCTTGGCTGCTCGTCGGTGTTGGGTTCGTCCCGCCCCTCAGTGAGGAATTTGCCTTTCTAGGCTATCTTCGGAAAGGGCTTTACGATCTCCGAGGGGCTTCTCCCGGATGGTCCCCTCGGCTGCCCGCCCTGACCTCAGCCTCTGCGCGCAGCGTTTGCTCTCTCGCCTACCGCGACCCGCGCCTCCCCGCTCCGAGTACGAGGAGGGATCACGCGGGACGG
>NW_028238837.1:97500-147500 GCF_021556685.1 Rattus norvegicus
TATTTTTATAAATATTGAATATTAAATATATGTGTGTGTGTGGGGTGTGGCTGTGTGTGCATGAGTTCCTAGGTACGAACCTGAGGGAGGGAGGGAGGGAGGAGGGAAGGAAGGGAGGGAGGGAGGGAGGGAAGGAAGGTCGACCAGTCAGCCTCCTTTCTTTTTTTAAAAGTTATTTCCTCTTCTTTTCCAGAATTATTTATTTTGTGACTATGAGTACACTGTAACTATCTTCAGACACACCAGAAGAAGGCCTCATCCCATTACCGATGGTTGGGAGCCACCATGTGCTTGCTGGGGATTGAAAACTCAGGACCTCTGGAGGAGCGGCCAGGGCTCTTAACCGCTGAGACATCTCTCCAGCCCTCTTTTCCAGTTTTAAATAAGCCTCGTTAGTTGAGCGATCTGGGGTGCTTTTCTTTCCAATTTGTGTGTGGGGGGGGGCAGCAATGGATCCAGTATCCAATTCCCCTTTCTCTCGATAACATCTTATTACAGTAAGATGGCTCGATTTCATTTGCAATTACTTTCTTATTCTAGACGAAGGTTGATGAATAAATCTTCTTGTCGCTCCATGAAGGAGGAATAAAATAATATTTGGCTAGGTCTATATTCCTTCATTTTTATTTCTCTTTGTTTCTTGTCCTTTCTTTAAAAGAAAGAGGTCAACAAATCGGTGTACCACCACCACCACCACCACCACCACCACCACCACCACCACCACCACCACCACCACCACCACCGAGTTGTAGGGATCCATTATGGGCCCCTGTCTGTCTGCCTGTCTGATTCATTCGTGTTTATTTAAACGTCCTCCAATGATGGTTGTGCAGTGAAAGAAATGCGTGCCCGGCTCGAGCTCGTGCGCAAACACACACACACACACACACACACACACACACACACACACACACACACACACGGGGGGGGGCAATGGGGGGTGAGGAGGAGGAGGAGGAGGAGGAGGATGAGGAGGAGGAAAGCTTGGGTTGGGTGGTTTGAGGATTTGAAGGTTTAGCTGCAATGTTCCTTACAACTTAAAAACTTTGTGACACACAAAGCGATATTCATTTTCTCCTTCTACTTTTCACTCTGTAGACCAAGATGGCAGACTATATCAGCCTTTGTGGAATGTGACCTTGTATTGCTTTGCCCTACTCTGCTCTGCTCTGCTCTGCTCTGCTCAACTTAACAGACGTGTTTTTGCTTTTGTTTATGATTTTTGCTTGCTTGCTTGCTCGCTCGCTCCCATGACTTGACTGTGGTTTCCCTTTCTATTACAGCACGGTGACCAGACTGCCTTGGGGTAATCAGAAAGGAGGCCAGAAGCAGTCTTTTTTCTGACACTGAGACTACATACCAGCCGATTTGGAGGAAAAGATATCCCTCTCTCCCTCCCTCCCTCCCTCCCTCCCTCCCTCCCTCCTCCCTCCTCCCTCCCTCCCTCCTTGACCCATTTTCCCTCTTTCCCGATACACTCAATAAATTTAAAGTAAATCAATGAATCAAGTCTCTAGTAATTTATTTGTTGGGATTTATTTGTTGGAAATTATCCCTCCACACCTTCGCCCCCTCCCCCCACCACTCGAGGATGTCTCCCTGGGGGGGGCGGGTTGGGTGGACTCGTGTAGGCATACCTCTCCTCCCTTGGCTTTCCGGTCCACTTCGCTCCAGCATACCTAACTCTTTGGAAATGGTAATAGAGTTCATGACACACCCTCACAGAGAGAGGAAGAGTCCGATCGTTCACTGATTCGCTCTCACCCAGCCTCGCCTGACAGCTCAGGCATGTCTAAATCCGAATGTGGGCAATATTTACATGACTTGACTTGGTGCTTCTAACTTTTTCTCTCTCTTTTCTTCTTTAGTATTTTTTTCTTTACCCTACAAACAGCACACTGCAGCTGTCTTCGGACACACAGCAGATCGATCCCATAACAGAGGGTTGTGAGCCACCATGGGAATAGAACTCAGGACCTCTGGGAAGAACACAGTCAGAACTCTTAACTGCTGACTCCATTATTTCCGATTAATGTTTAATGTTTATTTTATTTTATTTTATTTTATTTTTCGGAGCTGGGACCGAACCCAGGGCCTTGTGCTTCCTAGGCAAGCGCTCTACCACTGAGCTAAATCCCCAACCCCAATGTTTAATGTTTAAATAAATAAACCTTGTAAAGAAATTAAGCATCTTAAAACCATAGGCATGTGCATCCCCTCATTCGTTCATTCCCTCGCTCATTCATTCATTCATTCATTCAGACAGACAGACAGACAGACAGACAGACAGACAGACAGCAACCAAAGTCTAGCCTTTAACAAAGCAAGAAAGCATACCCTGCGGGACGCACAGATGAATTCCTGAGGCTTACCCTGCAGAGCTTACATGAGGCTTAGTAAAGGACTGACCTGACAACAGCTACCTACATACGTTGAAAAGTCTACCTGGTATTGACGGATGATGACAAACTGTATGTGTGATACAAAACTGTATGTGTGGTTCCCCTTATAACTCATCTCGAAGAGCCCAGCTGTTGGGGCTCGCTTTGGGGGGAAATGGAGGCTTTTCATCTTTCCCAAAGCTCCTCCTAGATCCTTTCTGTCCATCTGTCCATCCGTCCGTCCGTCCGTCTGTCCGTCCGTCCGTCCATCAAATTCTACCCTAGGCCTGCCCTTAGGTTGGTGGTCGTCCATTGAGTGCTAGTGACTTCTGACTTGTCTCTGTCTTCCCCTCTGAGAACTGTATTTAGATCTGATGCAGGCACGCAGGCAGGCAGGCAGGCAGGCAGGCAGGCAGGCAGGCAGGCAGGCAGGCCCTCCCTCGTTTGAAACAGACAGACAGACAGACAGACAGACAGACCAAAGGGTCAATGACTGACTGCACTTAAAGGGGCTGTGACTCCTCTTTGGAGTTACCGCTGTTTAAAACTTGCTTGATAAAATAAAGTCATCGAATCCAAACTACGCAAAGGGGACACTATAACAAATTACGACTGCTTGTGTATATAGAAAACAGGTTTTTTCTTTCCCTTATTCCATTATGTATGTTTGCTTTTCTTCAAGAATAAACCGGCTAGGTGGTGCCTCGGAGACTTTATTTTTTTTCCCCCAGGAGTCCCTTCGGGCCCTGCCAGCGGGAGCCTGGACCTCTGAGGCCAGAGAGGGTGTGCTGTATCCCCGGCTCGCTCCCTCCCTCCTGGGATCAATCTAAAAAATGGACAGTTTTGGACACAAGCTTAAGTAATGTTCAGCTCATTCATGCAAGAGAGGTGTAGGAAGGACAACACCCCCACCCCCACCCCCACCCCCACCCCTACCCCCACCCGACCAAATAATACCCTAACCAATAAAAACTAGCTCCTTACTCCTCCGCCTGAGGATTTCTGCGGTCTCATGGTTTGTTCTTGGTTGTTGTTGTTGTTGTTGTTGTTGTTGTTGTTGTTGTTTTGTTTTGTTTTGTTTTGTTTTGTGTTTTTCAGACTTTAAGACAAATGTAGTTAGGGATTTAGCTCAGTGGTAGACCGCTTGCCTAGGAAGCACAAGGCCCCGGGTTCGGTCCTCAGCTCCGAAGAAAAAGGAAGAAAAAACAAAAACAATAAGACAAATGCTTGTTGTGATTCTCATTTCATTTCAAGGCTGCTATTCTCTAAATCAGAAGGACTCCCTTACAATTCTTCATGGGTAAACTTGCTTTACATCCCTGACATCAACAACAAAAAGAATTCAGAAAGTGGTGATGGACCAATCTGTTTGGGTGTTTCTTGCCTGCTTGACCTTGACTCGCACAAGAGAGCATAGAGAATAAAATAAAGTAGGTGGATGGAGAGATGGCACCGTGTCAAGAGCACTGATTGCTCTTACAGCGGTCCTGAGTTCAATACCCAGCCAACACATGGCGGCTTGCAACCATCTGTAATTGTCAATCATGCCCTCTTCTGGGGTGTCTGAAGACACCTACAGGGTACTCGAATAGACATAAAACAAACAAACAAACAAACAAATCTTTAACAATTAAAAACAAAAAGAATAAAATAAAGCGAAGGACCCGCCTTGGAGACCTGCCCGGTATTGCTCCAGAGTCTACTTTTTAAAACACAGAGATAGGGGTTGGTTTTAGCTCAGTGGTAGAGTCCTTGCCTAGCAAGCTCAAGGACCTGGGTTCAGTCCTCAGCTCTGGGGAAGAAAATACACACACACACACACACACACACACACACACACACACACACACATATAGATAGATAGATAGATAGATAGAGAGAGAGAGAGAGAGAGAGAGAGAGAGAGAGAGAGAGAGAGAGTTTGACAGCAATAAAAAACAAAACAAAACCACTTTAAAATACAGAGATGTAAGGATACTCAGAGGGCTCAGAGGAAGCAACCAAGTGTTTGTTATATGGGTGCCAACAATATGGTTCATCTCTTCTTCTCTCCACGTGGCATGGTGGCCAAGGTGGTGGGGAAACCACACAGTGAAAGGAATTGAACTACAGCACACAAGCAAGTCTCCCTCCCAGACATGAATAAAACTGAAATTAGGCTAAATGTACAATGAAAGGAAGCCAGGTGTTCGTGCATGTCTTTATTTCCATCATTCAAGAGGCAGAGGTGTTTAGAACTGTGTCTCTGTGAGATAGAGGAAGGCAGGCAGGCAGGCAGGCAGGCAGGCAGGCAGGCAGGCAGGCAGGCAGGCCTGATCTAGGTACTGATTTCCAGGTCTATGTGCAGACACCCCTGACTCAAATAAAGGAGTGAAAAGGAAAAAAAATACAATTCACCTGGAAGGGTCAGCCAGCCATCAGATGCAGTGAACTAGAAAATTGGGATTCTCAACTGAGGCCTGTTCCCTCCCTCCCTCCCTCCCTCCCTCCCTCCCTCCCTTCCTTCCTTCCTTCCTGGCTTACAGACAGCCAGGTCCAAGCCCAAAAGAGTCCAGCAAGGAGCTTAGAGACTATGAGAGAGTGCACAGGTGTTCTAGGGAGGAATCAGCTCACCACCCAGCATCCCCATTTGGGTTCTTGTGCAATCGACACAGGGAGATTGACAATCTGGAATTTAGTGAGAAATCAAACAAGGGACACAGAATGCAAAATATTTATTTACACAGCAAGTGGGTCAGTTGGATTAGCAAGCTAGGACACCCACCCCCGACCCCATCCCAGCCCCCTACCACTGCCGGGTCTCCCTTCCTTGTTATCCCTTTCTCATGCCTCCCTCAATATGGGCACACAGGACCAGGAACATGTTTCTCTCAAACGCGTTTTCTGCTGTGAACTCAGTCTGGCAGAGAGTGAGTGGGTGAAGGATCCCTAAAGACCAGAGGGTATTAGAGGAAGGCTACCTCACAGTGTTCTTCACACCAGGAACAACAACAACAACAACAACAACAACAACAACAACAACAACAACAACAGCAGCAGCAACAGCAACAGCAACAATGAATCAACAAATGGTGGACAGGAGATGAGCAGGGATGCTGGGGGGATGGGAGGGAGGGTAGGGCTGGTGAATCTGCACCTCTGAAGGTCTGCCTGTGAAATACTGGTTGATATATGCCTAGTTGAGGACAATATTCCCCTCTCCTGTGGTTTTCAATGGGAGATGACTTCATTGCCAGAGACTATGGAATTGTTTCCATTTTCCCCTTCAAGAACTGTGTTTAGATCTGTTACAGACAGGCTCTGGGTTTTGAAACAAACAAACAAACACACACACACACACACACACACACACACACGAGAGAGAGAGAGAGAGAGAGAGAGAGAGAGAGATAGAGAAAAACAGAGACAGACACAAGAGAATTTGATCTCTCTCTCTCTCTCTCTCTCTCTCTCTCTCTCTCTCTCTCTTTCTCTCCCCCTCCCCCCTCCCCTAGTTTCTCAGACTGGGTTTCTCTGTATTCGTCTGTAGGGCGGGAAGGACTGAAACTCTCAGATTCACCTTTCTCTGCCTCCCTAGTGCTGCTTTGATGGTAGTTTGGGGAGATTGGGATAGGAAGTAAAAAGCTTGAGTGCTGATATCAAAGCCTCCCCTCCCCCCACATGCATGCATGCATACACACACACACACACACACACACACACACACACACACACACCCCTACCTGTCTCCTTCACACAGTTATTAAAACTTTTTAACTGTGATCTAGAAAGTGTCTAGATCATAGCTTCAGAGTCAGCACATCCTCTCCATACAGAAGACACTGACTGACTGACTGACTGACTGACTGACTGACTGACTGACTGACGGACGGACGGACGGACACACACACACACACACACACACACACACACACACAAATACATATTTATATATTTAAAATGATGCTTAAAAAAACCCGTCTTCCTGTATAACGGAGGTTTAAAGGGAATCTGGCTGACAGCACGTTTTTGTGGTGTTTTAATTCCTTTTTTTTTTTTAACCAAATAGGAGGGAGATCTGTTGTCCCTTTTATTAAAAGCCAAAGTATTAAGTGGCGAGCCGATGTTTCAACTTTCACCATTCTGTTCCTTTCACAAAAGAGGGAGTTCTTTGGCTTTTCCTTTCCTTTTTGAAACAAAACGAAAGGAGGAGCGACCAGTTGGCCTAGCTTCCCTGTTCCTTTTCCCTCTTCCATGGTATGCTCGATGAAATAAAGTAAACAAATGAAGTTTCTAGTTATGTATTTGTTTGGAGACCCGAACTATCTCTCAAGAGAGAGTTGCGGGTGTTGGGGATTAGCTCAGTGGTAGAGCGCTTGCCTAGCAAGCGCAAGGCCCTGGGTTCGGTCCCCAGCTACGGAAAAAGAAAAAAAAAAAAAGAAAAAAAAAAGAAAGAAAGAAAGAAAGAAAGAAAGAAAGAAAGAAAAGAAAAAAGAAAGGAAAAAAAAACGAGAGAGTTGCATCTCCCCGCCGCCCCCCCCCCCACAAGGCCTCCTCCCTGTATGTGGGGGGAGGGGAGGGGGACAGGAGCTAGCTGAGAGGGGGTGGGGTGGGGCGGGGCTGGAGAATATGCAGGTTCCTGAAGGTCAGTCAGGGAAGTACTGCTGCTGCCCTAGCACGCTTCAGTGCCTCTTTAGAGTTTAGAGTTTTCTAAAGTTTTCTGCCTGAAATCAGCGAGTGATGATTTCACTGTGAAATGATGTCTGATCATCGCTCTCGCTGTCCTGTCAGGGCTCCGGCTCCTGGCAAATGTCTGACTGAAGGAAACCTTAGTTAGACTCACACCCAGCTGTTTGGAAATGGTAATGGAGTTGATAGCACACCTGGGGGAAAGAGGCAGACTCCCTTTTTGCTCACTCTCAATTCCCAGCCTCGCCCTGCCAGCTCGGGGATTTCTAAGTAAGGGTGAATCTGGACCATATATGTACAGGGTTTGGCGTTTCTGATTCATGTTTAATGTTTAGTTAAATAAAGCTTGTCAAGGGCTGGAGAGATGGCTCCGAGGTTAAGAGCACTCACCGCTCTGCTCTTCCAGAGGTCCTGAGTTCGATTCCACAGAAACCACATGGTGGCTCACAACCCTCTGCAAAGGGATATCCCATGCACTCTACTGCCCTGTGTATGTGAAAAGGGCTTTAGTGTACTCAATGTAAGTGAAAATAAATAAGTAAACCTTTAAAAGAATGAAACAAAATGAAGCTTGCAAAGAAATTGAGCATCTTAAAATGCCAGGCACGTTTATCCGCTCCTTTTATTTTATTTCGTGTGTGGATCACATAACCACAGAGGTGGTTCCCCTTCCCTTAACCTCGACAGCCCAACTGGGACAGAAGTGCAAACTATCATCTACCTATCTGGGAGTGGAGTGGTTGGATACAGGGAGATGGAGCATTTGCAGTTAGTAAAGTTCTGATGTCGGTTTTTATTTCCTTTCATTTTTGGATAGATATCGGGAGCCTTTTTTTTTTTAAGTACAAATTTTGTTTTCTGTGCAACATTCTGATCATAGTTTCCCATCGCAAAGCTCTTTCCAGATCCTTCCTCCCCATCCACCACCCCGTACTAACCCAGGCCTGCCCTTAGATGTGGTTGATGCATACCCAGGTGAGTCTCCATTGGAGAAAGGACGATATTCCCATCTCCTATGACTGTCAATGGCCGATGACCTAAATGCCAGTGACTTCGGACTTGACTCCATTTTCCCCTCTGAGAACTGGGTTTGGATCTGTTGAACGCAGGCAGGCCCTCGGTTTTGAAACAAACAAACAAACAAACAAACAAACAAACAAACAAACAAACACACCAAAAAATATTTAAAGCAGGCAACAACTGCCTGCACGCCAAGAGACTGTTGACTCCTCTTTGAGATAGTACGATGTGAAACTTGCTTAATACAGTAGAGTCCACACAACACAAAGGGAACACTTTAACAAATTATGAAGGAGAGAGGGGGGTATGTTTATCTACCTCCTCTTGTTTCTCAGACTAGAGATTTCATCTTCCTCTGTCTCTCGAGTGCTGGTGGCTTTGCTGCTGGTTTGGGGGGTTGGGATAGGGATAGGAAGAGAAAAGGCTTGAGTGCTGATTTTAAAGCTCTCTCTCTCTCTCTAAAGCTCTCTCTCTAAAGCTCTCTCTCTCTCTCCCCCCTCCTTCTCTCTCTCTTTACACACACACACACACACACACACACACACACACACACACACACACACACACACACACTGGAGAGGAAGACAGGAAGACCTATCTAGATGCAACGTGAAGAAGGCCTATGTCAGATGAGTTAATGGCTAGGGAACTGTTAGCTGGCTAGTCTGCCATTTTGTTGCAGTTGCTAGTATTATAAGGACACTTTCTCATTGGTTGTTTCTGCTGTTGCTGCCAGAATTCATTACATATTCTGTTAGGCTCTTCTGTGTGATAACACACTCAGAAACCGAACACTGTAGGAGTCAGTCTAACTGCTTTCTTTGTTGTCTAGTTACCCGCAATAATCTTGGACCTGAACTGAACACCCAGCAGCACTTCCCGCACCCACCCATGTATAAGCTTTTATAACCTGGACCACCAACACTAGAGCGACAGGGCAGACAGAGACTATTTGGAACCGGACTTCCATTTTGAGTTTTTGTTTGTGTTCTTGTTTTTCTCCTGTCCTGTCCTGTCCTGTCCTGTCCTGTCCTGTCCTGTCCTCTCTGTCTGTCTGTCTGTCTGTCTGTCTGTCTGTCTGTCTGTAAATCCACACATATAGTTCTTTCCACATCTTATATCTCAAAACAAATAATGCTTGCTGTGATCCTCATTTCATTCAAGGGTACTACTCTCTAGACCAGAGGAGCCCCCTACAATTCTCCACAGGTAGTGATGACCGGAGTGTTCAGTGCGACTAAGCAGGAATTATGGTTGCCGCCATTATGCTTGATCTTACCGAAGGTAGGGTTGCGGGGCATGGTTGCCACGATGGCGACCAGTAGACCGTGATTGAGGAGACGGAACAATAATTAACCTACAATTCTCCCTCTCGGTCAACTGTTTCTCTGTCACTCTCTGTCTCTCTTCCCTCCTTCCCTCCCCCGTCTCTCAGACCTGAATGAGCATTGGAACTAAAGTAAATGTACATGTGAAAAGAAGCCAGGTGTGGTGCTGCATGTCTTTGATTGCATCACTTGAGAGGTGAAGGTGGGTAGAACTCTGTGAGCAGGCTGCAGACCTGATCCAGGTACTGATTTCCAGGGCTTTTGTGCAAAGACCCCTGACTCAACTAAAGAAATGAGGAGGAAAATAAAGAAACAGATACAATTAACTTGGAATAAACCAAACAAACTAAGAAAAAGGAAAGGCAGTAATGGAGTGGCCTGGCTTACAGAGGAGGGGCAGACATTTATCTGCCATTGCCTCCTCGGTTGAACACACAAACACACGCATGGGGGAGGGGGAGAGACAGAGACAGAGAGAGACAGAGAGACAGAGAGAGGAAGAGAGACAGAGACAGGGAGACAGAGAGAGAGACAGACACAGAGAGAGAGAGACAGACAGACAGAGACAGAGAGACACAGAAAATTCGATCTCTCTCTCTCTCTCTCTCTCTCTCTCTCTCTCTCTCTCTCTCTCATCACAGGCTGAGCTCAGGGACAGTGAGTTCCACACTCACTCAGAGAAAAACTCTGTCTCCAGTCACCCTCACCCACACGCCTTCAAAATGATCCATTGTACTATTTTAGATTTATGTCTGAGGAGCCCCTCTCCCTCCGCCTCCTCCTGTTACGTTGTAGAAACGTTTAATCCCAAACAGGGCTTCTCTCCTACCCTGCCTTGATGATTCTGTTCCTGGATAAAAGATACACAAGCTTTATTATCTACAGGAAGCCTTAAATAGCACTAGAAGACCTGGGCAGGCAGATATCTACCCTCTAGGTTGTTAGTTTTGGGGTTTTGTTTGTTTGTTTGTTTTTGTGTTTTTTGTTGTTGTTTTTAATTTTTTTAGATTTGTTTTTTATTTATCTGAGTATGCTGCAGTTATCTTCAGACACACCAGAAGAGATCAATCAGATCTCATTACAGATGGTTGTGAGCCACCATGTGGTTGCTGGCAATTGAACTCAGGACGTCTGGAAGAGCAGTCAGTGCTCTTAACCGCTGAGCCATCTCTCCAGCCCCTGTTGTTGTTTTTTGTTTTGGTAAAAAACCTGGATTCTCGGGTTGGGGATTTAGCTCAGTGGTAGAGCGCTTGCCTAGCAAGCGCAAGGCCCTGGGAAGAGCAAGGTCCCAGCTCCGGAAAAAAAGAAAAGAGGAAGAAAAAACAAACAAAACAAACAAAACAAAAAAAAACCCTCTGGATTCTCAGGAGCTGTGTGGTGTGTCCTCTTATGTTCTGGTGCCCTCTTCTGGCATGCAGACATATAGGAATCAGAGAGAGCCCACATTTTTGTCCAAGGAACAAACAAACTGCCAAACTGCCAAACAAACAACAAAGGATTGTAGGTTTTGACTGGCTCTGTAGGTTTCAGAGAAAGGCAGGGCAGACCTCTGTGAGTTTGGGACTAGACTACTCTACCGAGCAAGTTCCAGGGAGGATTCCACAGGAGCACAGTGGACTGGACAAAATTTTGACTTTGTAATTTTATTTTTTGCCCAATTGGGATTTATGATTTGATTGTCACAAAACTTATACCTTTCATTTTATTTTATTTTCGGCCAAAATTTCATTTTCAGTTTCACTTCCGATTTAACTTTTAATTTCTTGTCGCGCTTATGTTCGGATCGAGTTAATTCTCTGGGGAGCTGTGCCCTTGCCACTGGTGCTGGCAGAAGGGGATCCCGAGATCTAGAGGTTCTGTGTGGTGGGCTGTGTGGCAGAGGAAAAAAATGAAATTAAGAACATATATAAATCTATGGATTTGTATAAGGAGAAACGTATGGTATGGTGGGAAGATGTAAGGGAGAGAAAAATAAAAAATAGATAGATAGATAGATAGATAGATAGATAGATAGATAGATAGATAGATAGATAGATAGAGTGATTCATGCTCCCAGCCTCCTATGTACAGAGTTCCCCGAGGCGTTTTTACTCGCCAAATAAAGACTGCGGTGTTTCCCAACACACCATGTGAATGTCCGTGGCTGTCGAAATTATTTCATTTATGTTTTTCACGTTTGTCGTCCGTGTCACTTCAAGGCCATTGTGACTTCAGTCTTGTTATTGATTCATATATGCTTTCTATTTCTCATTTTTCAAAACCTTTTTGTCTAAATTGTATTTGTCATTCACCTTGATTTAAACATTTATTAAAGTCCAGTTTGCCATTTATTCGTATTTACTCGTATTTTATTATTATTTTATAAATTTATTCCATCATTTCGTTTCAGTCGTCTATATTTGCCCTTCATCTCGTTCCCGCTTTTCTTTTTTTTTCTTTTTTCTTTTTCTTTTTTCAGAGCTGGGGACTGAATCCAGGGCCTTGCATTTGCTAGGCAAGCACTCTACCACAGAGCTAAATCCCCAACCCCGTCGTTCCCACTTTATGTCTGTTAACATTTAATTGTTTTATCTCCCTTGTCCTTCTGTGTCCCTCGTCTTAATTTCTGCTTTATTGTTTTCTTTTTTTTTAAATTTATTTATTTAACGCATGTGAGTACACTGTAGCTGTCTTCAGACACACCAGAAGAGGGCATCAGGTCTCATTACAGATGGTTGTGAGCCACCATGTGGTTGCTGGGATTTGAACTCAGGACCTCTGGGAGAGCGGTCAGTGCTCTTAACCGCTGAGCCATTCTCCATCCCATCTGTTTTATTGTTTACATCGCACTTACTCTGTTTTTATGGCGATCTATTAACTTTTTTCCATGTCAGTCGTCGGTATCTGTTGATCACCTTGATTTTTTTTTTCTTTTTTCTTTTTTTCGGAGCTGGGGACCGAACCCAGGGCCTTACTCTTGCTAGGCAAGCGCTCTACCACTGAGCTAAATCCCCAACCCCGATCACCTTGATTTTTGTTTTATTGTTTATTCACATTGACTCTTTATTCATTATTATTTTTAAGTAAAATAAAATAAATAAAATTTAAATATGGTAAAAATATTTGTTAAACAGATATTAAAAGGGAGGTCTACAGCAGATTTTTAAACTAACGGGCACACACACACACACACACACACACACACACACACACACACACACACACACAAATTTCTCCCAGAGGTCCTGAGTTCAATTACCAGCAACCACAAGGTGGCTGACAACCATCTGTAATGGGATCTGATGCTCTCTTCTGGTGTGTCTGAAAATAGCTACAGTGTACTCTTACGCATAAATAAAATAAATAAATCTTTAAAAAAATAAAATAAAATATGAGGTTGGCTCTCTTTGCTCCTCTCTTTGCTCTTTTGCTCTTCCTCTCTTCCCCTCTTCCCCTTTGTCCCTTCTCTCCCCATTCCCCTCCCAAATTCTCTCCACGTGCTCATGACTGGCCTTTACTCTCTTCTTCTACCTTTCTTCTCATTAAACCTCTCCGTGGAGGGGAGGTGTGTGTGTGAGTGGGGGGAGGGGGGAATGAGGTTGACCAGTCTTCCTGTGTAACAGAGGTTTAAAAGGAGGCTGGTCGACAAAACGTTTTTTTGTGGTTTTATTCTCTCTCTCTCTCTCTCTCTCTCTCTCTCTCTCTCTCTCTCTCTCTCTTCTCTCTCTTAATCAACTCGGAAGTCGATCTGCTGTCCCTTTTATTAAAAGCCAAAGTATTAAGTGGCGAGCCGATGTTTCAACTTTCACCATTCTGTTCCTTTCACCAAAAAGAGGGGTTCTTTGGCTTTTCCTTTCCTTTTTGAAACAAAACGAAAGGAGGAGCTCGACCAGTTGGCCTAGCTTCCCTGTTCCTTTTCCCTCTTCCACGGTATGCTCGATGAAATAAAGTAAATAAATGAAGTTTCTAGTTATGTATTTGTTTGGAGACCCGAACTCTCTCTCAAGAGAGAGTTGCATCTTCCCGCTGCCGCCCCCCCCCCACACACACACAAGGCCTCCTCCCTGTATGTGGGGGGAGGGGAGGGGTGGACGGGAGCTAGCTGAGAGGGGGTGGGGTGGGGCGGGGCTGGAGAATATGCAGGTTCCTGAAGGTCAGTCGGGGAAGTACTGCTGCTGCCCTAGCACGCTTCAGTGCCTCTTTAGAGTTTAGAGCTTAAAGTTTTCTGCCTGAAATCAGCGAGTGATGATTTCACTGTGAAATGATGTCTGATCATCGCTCTCGCTGTCCTGTCAGGGCTCCGGCTCCTGGCAAATGTCTGACTGAAGGAAACCTTAGTTAGACTCACACCCAGCTGTTTGGAAATGGTAATGGAGTTGATAGCACACCCTGGGGGAAAGAGGCAGACTCCTTTTGCTCACTCTCAATTCCCAGCCTCGCCCTGCCAGCTCGGGGATTTCTAAGTAAGGGTGAATCTGGACCATATATGTACAGGGTTTGGCGTTTCTGATTCATGTTTAATGTTTAGTTAAATAAAGCTTGTCAAGGGCTGGAGAGATGGCTCCGAGGTTAAGAGCACTCACCGCTCTGCTCTTCCAGAGGTCCTGAGTTCGATTCCACAGAAACCACATGGTGGCTCACAACCCTCTGCAAAGGGATATCCCATGCACTCTACTGCCCTGTGTATGTGAAAAGGGCTTTAGTGTACTCAATGTAAGTGAAAATAAATAAGTAAACCTTTAAAAGAATGAAACAAAATGAAGCTTGCAAAGAAATTGAGCATCTTAAAATGCCAGGCACGTTTATCCGCTCCTTTTATTTTATTTCGTGTGTGGATCACATAACCACAGAGGTGGTTCCCCTTCCCTTAACCTCGACAGCCCAACTGGGACAGAAGTGCAAACTATCATCTACCTATCTGGGAGTGGAGTGGTTGGATACAGGGAGATGGAGCATTTGCAGTTAGTAAAGTTCTGATGTCGGTTTTTATTTCCTTTCATTTTTGGATAGATATCGGGAGCCTTTTTTTTTTTTAAGTACAAATTTTGTTTTCTGTGCAACATTCTGATCATAGTTTCCCATCGCAAAGCTCTTTCCAGATCCTTCCTCCCCATCCACCACCCCGTACTAACCCAGGCCTGCCCTTAGATGTGGTTGATGCATACCCAGGTGAGTCTCCATTGGAGAAAGGACGATATTCCCATCTCCTATGACTGTCAATGGCCGATGACCTAAATGCCAGTGACTTCGGACTTGACTCCATTTTCCCCTCTGAGAACTGGGTTTGGATCTGTTGAACGCAGGCAGGCCCTCGGTTTTGAAACAAACAAACAAACAAACAAACAAACAAACAAACAAACACACCAAAAAATATTTAAAGCAGGCAACAACTGCCTGCACGCCAAGAGACTGTTGACTCCTCTTTGAGATAGTACGATGTGAAACTTGCTTAATACAGTAGAGTCCACACAACACAAAGGGAACACTTTAACAAATTATGAAGGAGAGAGGTGTTTATCTACCTCCTCTTGTTTCTCAGACTAGAGATTTCATCTTCCTCTGTCTCTCGAGTGCTGGTGGCTTTGCTGCTGGTTTGGGGGGGGGTTGGGATAGGGATAGGAAGAGAAAAGGCTTGAGTGCTGATTTTAAAGCTCTCTCTCTCTCTAAAGCTCTCTCTCTTAAAGCTCTCTCTCTCTCTCCCCCCTCCTTCTCTCTCTCTTTACACACACACACACACACACACACACACACACACACACACACACACACACACACACACACTGGAGAGGAAGACAGGAAGACCTATCTAGATGCAACGTGAAGAAGGCCTATGTCAGATGAGTTAATGGCTAGGGAACTGTTAGCTGGCTAGTCTGCCATTTTGTTGCAGTTGCTAGTATTATAAGGACACTTTCTCATTGGTTGTTTCTGCTGTTGCTGCCAGAATTCATTACATATTCTGTTAGGCTCTTCTGTGTGATAACACACTCAGAAACCGAACACTGTAGGAGTCAGTCTAACTGCTTTCTTTGTTGTCTAGTTACCCGCAATAATCTTGGACCTGAACTGAACACCCAGCAGCACTTCCCGCACCCACCCATGTATAAGCTTTTATAACCTGGACCACCAACACTAGAGCGACAGGGCAGACAGAGACTATTTGGAACCGGACTTCCATTTTGAGTTTTTGTTTGTGTTCTTGTTTTTTTCTCCTGTCCTGTCCTGTCCTGTCCTGTCCTGTCCTGTCCTGTCCTCTCTGTCTGTCTGTCTGTCTGTCTGTCTGTCTGTCTGTCTGTAAATCCACACATATAGTTCTTTCCACATCTTATATCTCAAAACAAATAATGCTTGCTGTGATCCTCATTTCATTCAAGGGTACTACTCTCTAGACCAGAGGAGCCCCCTTACAATTCTCCACAGGTAGTGATGACCGGAGTGTTCAGTGCGACTAAGCAGGAATTATATGGTTGCCGCCATTATGCTTGATCTTACCGAAGGTAGGGTTGCGGGGCATGGTTGCCACGATGGCGACCAGTAGACCGTGATTGAGGAGACGGAACAATAATTAACCTACAATTCTCCCTCTCGGTCAACTGTTTCTCTGTCACTCTCTGTCTCTCTTCCCTCCTTCCCTCCCCCGTCTCTCAGACCTGAATGAGCATTGGAACTAAAGTAAATGTACATGTGAAAAGAAGCCAGGTGTGGTGCTGCATGTCTTTGATTGCATCACTTGAGAGGTGAAGGTGGGTAGAACTCTGTGAGCAGGCTGCAGACCTGATCCAGGTACTGATTTCCAGGGCTTTTGTGCAAAGACCCCTGACTCAACTAAAGAAATGAGGAGGAAAATAAAGAAACAGATACAATTAACTTGGAATAAACCAAACAAACTAAGAAAAAGGAAAGGCAGTAATGGAGTGGCCTGGCTTACAGAGGAGGGGCAGACATTTATCTGCCATTGCCTCCTCGGTTGAACACACAAACACACGCATGGGGGAGGGGGAGAGACAGAGACAGAGAGAGACAGAGAGACAGAGAGAGGAAGAGAGACAGAGACAGGGAGACAGAGAGAGAGACAGACACAGAGAGAGAGAGACAGACAGACAGAGACAGAGAGACACAGAAAATTCGATCTCTCTCTCTCTCTCTCTCTCTCTCTCTCTCTCTCTCTCTCTCATCACAGGCTGAGCTCAGGACAGTGAGTTCCACACTCACTCAGAGAAAAACTCTGTCTCCAGTCACCCTCACCCACACGCCTTCAAAAATGATCCATTGTACTATTTTAGATTTATGTCTGAGGAGCCCCTCTCCCTCCGCCTCCTCCTGTTACGTTGTAGAAACGTTTAATCCCAAACAGGGCTTCTCTCCTACCCTGCCTTGATGATTCTGTTCCTGGATAAAAGATACACAAGCTTTATTATCTACAGGAAGCCTTAAATAGCACTAGAAGACCTGGGCAGGCAGATATCTACCCTCTAGGTTGTTAGTTTTGGGGGTTTTGTTTGTTTGTTTGTTTTTGTGTTTTTTGTTGTTGTTTTTAATTTTTTTAGATTTGTTTTTTATTTATCTGAGTATGCTGCAGTTATCTTCAGACACACCAGAAGAGATCAATCAGATCTCATTACAGATGGTTGTGAGCCACCATGTGGTTGCTGGCAATTGAACTCAGGACGTCTGGAAGAGCAGTCAGTGCTCTTAACCGCTGAGCCATCTCTCCAGCCCCTGTTGTTGTTTTTTGTTTTGGTCAAAAACCTGGATTCTCGGGGTTGGGGATTTAGCTCAGTGGTAGAGCGCTTGCCTAGCAAGCGCAAGGCCCTGGGAAGAGCAAGGTCCCCAGCTCCGGAAAAAAAGAAAAGAGGAAGAAAAACAAACAAAACAAACAAAACAAAAAAAACCCTCTGGATTCTCAGGAGCTGTGTGGTGTGTCCTCTTATGTTCTGGTGCCCTCTTCTGGCATGCAGACATATAGGAATCAGAGAGAGCCCACATTTTTGTCCAGGAACAAACAAACTGCCAAACTGCCAAACAAACAACAAAGGATTGTAGGTTTTGACTGGCTCTGTAGGTTTCAGAGAAAGGCAGGGCAGACCTCTGTGAGTTTGGGACTAGACTACTCTACCGAGCAAGTTCCAGGGAGGGATTCCACAGGAGCACAGTGGACTGGACAAAATTTTGACTTTGTAATTTTATTTTTTGCCCAATTGGGATTTATGATTTGATTGTCACAAAACTTATACCTTTCATTTTATTTTATTTTCGGCCAAAATTTCATTTTCAGTTTCACTTCCGATTTAACTTTTAATTTCTTGTCGCGCTTATGTTCGGATCGAGTTAATTCTCTGGGGAGCTGTGCCCTTGCCACTGGTGCTGGAAGGGGATCCCGAGATCTAGAGGTTCTGTGTGGTGGGCTGTGTGGCAGAGGAAAAAATGAAATTAAGAACATATATAAATCTATGGATTTGTATAAGGAGAAACGTATGGTATGGTGGGAAGATGTAAGGGAGAGAAAAAAATAGATAGATAGATAGATAGATAGATAGATAGATAGATAGATAGATAGATAGAGTGATTCATGCTCAGCTCCTATGCACAGAGTTCCCCGAGGCGTTTTTACTCGCCAAATAAAGACTGCGGTGTTTCCCAACACACCATGTGAATGTCCGTGGCTGTCGAAATTATTTCATTTATGTTTTTCACGTTTGTCGTCCGTGTCACTTCAAGGCCATTGTGACTTCAGTCTTGTTATTGATTCATATATGCTTTCTATTTCTTTTCATTTTTCAAAACCTTTTGTCTAAATTGTATTTGTCATTCACCTTGATTTAAACATTTATTAAAGTCCAGTTTGCCATTTATTCGTATTTACTCGTATTTTATTATTATTTTATAAATTTATTCCATCATTTCGTTTCAGTCGTCTATATTTGCCCTTCATCTCGTTCCCACTTTTCTTTTTTTTTCTTTTTCTTTTTTCTTTTTTCAGAGCTGGGGACTGAATCCAGGGCCTTGCATTTGCTAGGCAAGCACTCTACCACAGAGCTAAATCCCAACCCCGTCGTTCCCACTTTATGTCTGTTAACATTTAATTGTTTTATCTCCCTTGTCCTTCTGTGTCCCTCGTCTTAATTTCTGCTTTATTGTTTTTTTTTTTTAAATTTATTTATTTAACGCATGTGAGTACACTGTAGCTGTCTTCAGACACACCAGAAGAGGGCATCAGGTCTCATTACAGATGGTTGTGAGCCACCATGTGGTTGCTGGGATTTGAACTCAGGACCTCTGGGAGAGCGGTCAGTGCTCTTAACCGCTGAGCCATCTCTCCATCCCATCTGTTTTATTGTTTACATCGCACTTACTCTGTTTTTATGGCGATCTATTAACTTTTTCCATGTCAGTCGTCGGTATCTGTTGATCACCTTGATTTTTTTTTTCTTTTTTCTTTTTTCGGAGCTGGGGACCGAACCCAGGGCCTTACTCTTGCTAGGCAAGCGCTCTACCACTGAGCTAAATCCCCAACCCCGATCACCTTGATTTTTGTTTTATTGTTTATTCACATTGACTCTTTATTCATTATTATTTTTAAGTAAAATAAAATAAATAAAATTTAAATATGGTAAAAATATTTGTTAAACAGATATTAAAAGGGAGGTCTACAGCAGATTTTTAAACTAACGGGCACACACACACACACACACACACACACACACACACACACACACACACACAAATTTCTCCCAGAGGTCCTGAGTTCAATTACCAGCAACCACAAGGTGGCTGACAACCATCTGTAATGGGATCTGATGCTCTCTTCTGGTGTGTCTGAAAATAGCTACAGTGTACTCTTACGCATAAATAAAATAAATAAATCTTTAAAAAAAATAAAATAAAATATGAGGTTGGCTCTCTTTGCTCCTCTCTTTGCTCTTTTGCTCTTCCTCTCTTCCCTCTTCCCCTTTGTCCCTTCTCTCCCCATTCCCCTCCCAAATTCTCTCCACGTGCTCATGACTGGCCTTTACTCTCTTCTTCTACCTTTCTTCTCTCATTAAACCTCTCCGTGGAGGGGGAGGGGTGTGTGTGTGAGTGGGGGGAGGGGGAATGAGGTTGACCAGTCTTCCTGTGTAACAGAGGTTTAAAAGGAGGCTGGTCGACAAAACGTTTTTTTGTGGTTTTTATTCTCTCTCTCTCTCTCTCTCTCTCTCTCTCTCTCTCTCTCTCTCTCTCTTTCTCTCTCTCTCTAATCAACTCGGAAGTCGATCTGCTGTCCCTTTTATTAAAAGCCAAAGTATTAAGTGGCGAGCCGATGTTTCAACTTTCACCATTCTGTTCCTTTCACCAAAAAGAGGGGGTTCTTTGGCTTTTCCTTTCCTTTTTGAAACAAAACGAAAGGAGGAGCTCGACCAGTTGGCCTAGCTTCCCTGTTCCTTTTCCTCTTCCACGGTATGCTCGATGAAATAAAGTAAATAAATGAAGTTTCTAGTTATGTATTTGTTTGGGAGACCCGAACTCTCTCTCAAGAGAGAGTTGCATCTTCCCTGCTGCCCCCCCCCCCCCCACACACACACACACACAAGGCCTCCTCCCTGTATGTGGGGGAGGGGGAGGGTGGACAGGAGCTAGCTGAGAGGGGGTGGGGTGGGGCGGGGCTGGAGAATATGCAGGTTCCTGAAGGTCAGTCGGGAAGTACTGCTGCTGCCCTAGCACGCTTCAGTGCCTCTTTAGAGTTTAGAGTTTTCTAAAGTTTTCTGCCTGAAATCAGCGAGTGATGATTTCACTGTGAAATGATGTCTGATCATCGCTCTCGCTGTCCTGTCAGGGCTCCGGCTCCTGGCAAATGTCTGACTGAAGGAAACCTTAGTTAGACTCACACCCAGCTGTTTGGAAATGGTAATGGAGTTGATAGCACACCCTGGGGGAAAGAGGCAGACTCCCTTTTTGCTCACTCAATTCCCAGCCTCGCCCTGCCAGCTCGGGGATTTCTAAGTAAGGGTGAATCTGGACCATATATGTACAGGGTTTGGCGTTTCTGATTCATGTTTAATGTTTAGTTAAATAAAGCTTGTCAAGGGCTGGAGAGATGGCTCCGAGGTTAAGAGCACTCACCGCTCTGCTCTTCCAGAGGTCCTGAGTTCGATTCCACAGAAACCACATGGTGGCTCACAACCCTCTGCAAAGGGATATCCCATGCACTCTACTGCCCTGTGTATGTGAAAAGGGCTTTAGTGTACTCAATGTAAGTGAAAATAAATAAGTAAACCTTTAAAAGAATGAAACAAAATGAAGCTTGCAAAGAAATTGAGCATCTTAAAATGCCAGGCACGTTTATCCGCTCCTTTTATTTTATTTCGTGTGTGGATCACATAACCACAGAGGTGGTTCCCCTTCCCTTAACCTCGACAGCCCAACTGGGACAGAAGTGCAAACTATCATCTACCTATCTGGGAGTGGAGTGGTTGGATACAGGGAGATGGAGCATTTGCAGTTAGTAAAGTTCTGATGTCGGTTTTTATTTCCTTTCATTTTTGGATAGATATCGGGAGCCTTTTTTTTTTTTAAGTACAAATTTTGTTTTCTGTGCAACATTCTGATCATAGTTTCCCATCGCAAAGCTCTTTCCAGATCCTTCCTCCCCATCCACCACCCCGTACTAACCCAGGCCTGCCCTTAGATGTGGTTGATGCATACCCAGGTGAGTCTCCATTGGAGAAAGGACGATATTCCCATCTCCTATGACTGTCAATGGCCGATGACCTAAATGCCAGTGACTTCGGACTTGACTCCATTTTCCCCTCTGAGAACTGGGTTTGGATCTGTTGAACGCAGGCAGGCCCTCGGTTTTGAAACAAACAAACAAACAAACAAACAAACAAACAAACAAACAAACACACCAAAAATATTTAAAGCAGGCAACAACTGCCTGCACGCCAAGAGACTGTTGACTCCTCTTTGGAGATAGTACGATGTGAAACTTGCTTAATACAGTAGAGTCCACACAACACAAAGGGAACACTTTAACAAATTATGAAGGAGAGAGGGGGGGGTATGTTTATCTACCTCCTCTTGTTTCTCAGACTAGAGATTTCATCTTCCTCTGTCTCTCGAGTGCTGGTGGCTTTGCTGCTGGTTTGGGGGTTGGGATAGGGATAGGAAGAGAAAAGGCTTGAGTGCTGATTTTAAAGCTCTCTCTCTCTCTAAAGCTCTCTCTCTCTAAAGCTCTCTCTCTCTCTCCCCTCCTTCTCTCTCTCTCTTTACACACACACACACACACACACACACACACACACACACACACACACACACACACACACTGGAGAGGAAGACAGGAAGACCTATCTAGATGCAACGTGAAGAAGGCCTATGTCAGATGAGTTAATGGCTAGGGAACTGTTAGCTGGCTAGTCTGCCATTTTGTTGCAGTTGCTAGTATTATAAGGACACTTTCTCATTGGTTGTTTCTGCTGTTGCTGCCAGAATTCATTACATATTCTGTTAGGCTCTTCTGTGTGATAACACACTCAGAAACCGAACACTGTAGGAGTCAGTCTAACTGCTTTCTTTGTTGTCTAGTTACCCGCAATAATCTTGGACCTGAACTGAACACCCAGCAGCACTTCCCGCACCCACCCATGTATAAGCTTTTATAACCTGGACCACCAACACTAGAGCGACAGGGCAGACAGAGACTATTTGGAACCGGACTTCCATTTTGAGTTTTTGTTTGTGTTCTTGTTTTTTTCTCCTGTCCTGTCCTGTCCTGTCCTGTCCTGTCCTGTCCTGTCCTCTCTGTCTGTCTGTCTGTCTGTCTGTCTGTCTGTCTGTCTGTAAATCCACACATATAGTTCTTTCCACATCTTATATCTCAAAACAAATAATGCTTGCTGTGATCCTCATTTCATTCAAGGGTACTACTCTCTAGACCAGAGGAGCCCCCTTACAATTCTCCACAGGTAGTGATGACCGGAGTGTTCAGTGCGACTAAGCAGGAATTATATGGTTGCCGCCATTATGCTTGATCTTACCGAAGGTAGGGTTGCGGGGCATGGTTGCCACGATGGCGACCAGTAGACCGTGATTGAGGAGACGGAACAATAATTAACCTACAATTCTCCCTCTCGGTCAACTGTTTCTCTGTCACTCTCTGTCTCTCTTCCTCCTTCCCTCCCCCGTCTCTCAGACCTGAATGAGCATTGGAACTAAAGTAAATGTACATGTGAAAAGAAGCCAGGTGTGGTGCTGCATGTCTTTGATTGCATCACTTGAGAGGTGAAGGTGGGTAGAACTCTGTGAGCAGGCTGCAGACCTGATCCAGGTACTGATTTCCAGGGCTTTTGTGCAAAGACCCCTGACTCAACTAAAGAAATGAGAGGAAAATAAAGAAACAGATACAATTAACTTGGAATAAACCAAACAAACTAAGAAAAAGGAAAGGCAGTAATGGAGTGGCCTGGCTTACAGAGGAGGGGCAGACATTTATCTGCCATTGCCTCCTCGGTTGAACACACAAACACACGCATGGGGGAGGGGGAGAGACAGAGACAGAGAGAGACAGAGAGACAGAGAGAGGAAGAGAGACAGAGACAGGGAGACAGAGAGAGAGACAGACACAGAGAGAGAGAGACAGACAGACAGAGACAGAGAGACACAGAAAATTCGATCTCTCTCTCTCTCTCTCTCTCTCTCTCTCTCTCTCTCTCTCTCTCTCTCTCTCTCATCACAGGCTGAGCTCAGGGACAGTGAGTTCCACACTCACTCAGAGAAAAACTCTGTCTCCAGTCACCCTCACCCACACGCCTTCAAAATGATCCATTGTACTATTTTAGATTTATGTCTGAGAGCCCCTCTCCTCCGCCTCCTCCTGTTACGTTGTAGAAACGTTTAATCCCAAACAGGGCTTCTCCTACCCTGCCTTGATGATTCTGTTCCTGGATAAAAGATACACAAGCTTTATTATCTACAGGAAGCCTTAAATAGCACTAGAAGACCTGGGCAGGCAGATATCTACCCTCTAGGTTGTTAGTTTTGGGGTTTTGTTTGTTTGTTTGTTTTTGTGTTTTTTGTTGTTGTTTTTAATTTTTAGATTTGTTTTTTATTTATCTGAGTATGCTGCAGTTATCTTCAGACACACCAGAAGAGATCAATCAGATCTCATTACAGATGGTTGTGAGCCACCATGTGGTTGCTGGCAATTGAACTCAGGACGTCTGGAAGAGCAGTCAGTGCTCTTAACCGCTGAGCCATCTCTCCAGCCCCTGTTGTTGTTTTTTGTTTTGGTCAAAAACCTGGATTCTCAGGGTAGGGATTTAGCTCAGTGGTAGAGCGCTTGCCTAGCAAGCGCAAGGCCCTGGGAAGAGCAAGGTCCCCAGCTCCGGAAAAAAGAAAAGAGGAAGAAAAACAAACAAAACAAACAAAACAAAAAAACCCTCTGGATTCTCAGGAGCTGTGTGGTGTGTCCTCTTATGTTCTGGTGCCCTCTTCTGGCATGCAGACATATAGGAATCAGAGAGAGCCCACATTTTTGTCCAGGAACAAACAAACTGCCAAACTGCCAAACAAACAACAAAGGATTGTAGGTTTTGACTGGCTCTGTAGGTTTCAGAGAAAGGCAGGGCAGACCTCTGTGAGTTTGGGACTAGACTACTCTACCGAGCAAGTTCCAGGGAGGGATTCCACAGGAGCACAGTGGACTGGACAAAATTTTGACTTTGTAATTTTATTTTTGCCCAATTGGGATTTATGATTTGATTGTCACAAAACTTATACCTTTCATTTTATTTTATTTTCGGCCAAAATTTCATTTTCAGTTTCACTTCCGATTTAACTTTTAATTTCTTGTCGCGCTTATGTTCGGATCGAGTTAATTCTCTGGGGAGCTGTGCCCTTGCCACTGGTGCTGGCAGAAGGGGATCCCGAGATCTAGAGGTTCTGTGTGGTGGGCTGTGTGGCAGAGGAAAAAAATGAAATTAAGAACATATATAAATCTATGGATTTGTATAAGGAGAAACGTATGGTATGGTGGGAAGATGTAAGGGAGAGAAAATAAAAATAGATAGATAGATAGATAGATAGATAGATAGATAGATAGATAGATAGAGTGATTCATGCTCCCAGCCTCCTATGTACAGAGTTCCCCGAGGCGTTTTTACTCGCCAAATAAAGACTGCGGTGTTTCCAACACACCATGTGAATGTCCGTGGCTGTCGAAATTATTTCATTTATGTTTTTCACGTTTGTCGTCCGTGTCACTTCAAGGCCATTGTGACTTCAGTCTTGTTATTGATTCATATATGCTTTCTATTTCTTTTCATTTTTCAAAACCTTTTTGTCTAAATTGTATTTGTCATTCACCTTGATTTAAACATTTATTAAAGTCCAGTTTGCCATTTATTCGTATTTACTCGTATTTTATTATTATTTTATAAATTTATTCCATCATTTCGTTTCAGTCGTCTATATTTGCCCTTCATCTCGTTCCCGCTTTTCTTTTTTTTTTCTTTTCTTTTTTCTTTTCAGAGCTGGGGACTGAATCCAGGGCCTTGCATTTGCTAGGCAAGCACTCTACCACAGAGCTAAATCCCCAACCCCGTCGTTCCCACTTTATGTCTGTTAACATTTAATTGTTTTATCTCCCTTGTCCTTCTGTGTCCCTCGTCTTAATTTCTGCTTTATTGTTTTCTTTTTTTTTAAATTTATTTATTTAACGCATGTGAGTACACTGTAGCTGTCTTCAGACACACCAGAAGAGGGCATCAGGTCTCATTACAGATGGTTGTGAGCCACCATGTGGTTGCTGGGATTTGAACTCAGGACCTCTGGGAGAGCGGTCAGTGCTCTTAACCGCTGAGCCATCTCTCCATCCCATCTGTTTTATTGTTTACATCGCACTTACTCTGTTTTTATGGCGATCTATTAACTTTTTCCATGTCAGTCGTCGGTATCTGTTGATCACCTTGATTTTTTTTTTTTCTTTTTCTTTTTTCGGAGCTGGGGACCGAACCCAGGGCCTTACTCTTGCTAGGCAAGCGCTCTACCACTGAGCTAAATCCCCAACCCCGATCACCTTGATTTTTGTTTTATTGTTTATTCACATTGACTCTTTATTCATTATTATTTTTAAGTAAAATAAAATAAATAAAATTTAAATATGGTAAAAATATTTGTTAAACAGATATTAAAAGGGAGGTCTACAGCAGATTTTTAAACTAACGGGCACACACACACACACACACACACACACACACACACACACACACACACACAAATTTCTCCCAGAGGTCCTGAGTTCAATTACCAGCAACCACAAGGTGGCTGACAACCATCTGTAATGGGATCTGATGCTCTCTTCTGGTGTGTCTGAAAATAGCTACAGTGTACTCTTACGCATAAATAAAATAAATAAATCTTTAAAAAAAATAAAATAAAATATGAGGTTGGCTCTCTTTGCTCCTCTCTTTGCTCTTTTGCTCTTCCTCTCTTCCCCTCTTCCCCTTTGTCCCTTCTCTCCCCATTCCCCTCCCAAATTCTCTCCACGTGCTCATGACTGGCCTTTACTCTCTTCTTCTACCTTTCTTCTCTCATTAAACCTCTCCGTGGAGGGGGAGGGGTGTGTGTGTGAGTGGGGGGAGGGGAATGAGGTTGACCAGTCTTCCTGTGTAACAGAGGTTTAAAAGGAGGCTGGTCGACAAAACGTTTTTTTGTGGTTTTTATTCTCTCTCTCTCTCTCTCTCTCTCTCTCTCTCTCTCTCTCTCTCTCTCTCTCTCTCTTTCTCTCTCTCTTAATCAACTCGGAAGTCGATCTGCTGTCCCTTTTATTAAAAGCCAAAGTATTAAGTGGCGAGCCGATGTTTCAACTTTCACCATTCTGTTCCTTTCACCAAAAAGAGGGGGGTTCTTTGGCTTTTCCTTTCCTTTTTGAAACAAAACGAAAGGAGGAGCTCGACCAGTTGGCCTAGCTTCCCTGTTCCTTTTCCCTCTTCCACGGTATGCTCGATGAAATAAAGTAAATAAATGAAGTTTCTAGTTATGTATTTGTTTGGGAGACCCGAACTCTCTCTCAAGAGAGAGTTGCATCTTCCCGCTGCCGCCCCCCCCCCCACACACACACACAAGGCCTCCTCCCTGTATGTGGGGGGAGGGGAGGGGTGGACAGGAGCTAGCTGAGAGGGGGTGGGGTGGGGCGGGGCTGGAGAATATGCAGGTTCCTGAAGGTCAGTCGGGGAAGTACTGCTGCTGCCCTAGCACGCTTCAGTGCCTCTTTAGAGTTTAGAGTTTTCTAAAGTTTTCTGCCTGAAATCAGCGAGTGATGATTTCACTGTGAAATGATGTCTGATCATCGCTCTCGCTGTCCTGTCAGGGCTCCGGCTCCTGGCAAATGTCTGACTGAAGGAAACCTTAGTTAGACTCACACCCAGCTGTTTGGAAATGGTAATGGAGTTGATAGCACACCCTGGGGGAAAGAGGCAGACTCCCTTTTTGCTCACTCTCAATTCCCAGCCTCGCCCTGCCAGCTCGGGGATTTCTAAGTAAGGGTGAATCTGGACCATATATGTACAGGGTTTGGCGTTTCTGATTCATGTTTAATGTTTAGTTAAATAAAGCTTGTCAAGGGCTGGAGAGATGGCTCCGAGGTTAAGAGCACTCACCGCTCTGCTCTTCCAGAGGTCCTGAGTTCGATTCCACAGAAACCACATGGTGGCTCACAACCCTCTGCAAAGGGATATCCCATGCACTCTACTGCCCTGTGTATGTGAAAAGGGCTTTAGTGTACTCAATGTAAGTGAAAATAAATAAGTAAACCTTTAAAAGAATGAAACAAAATGAAGCTTGCAAAGAAATTGAGCATCTTAAAATGCCAGGCACGTTTATCCGCTCCTTTTATTTTATTTCGTGTGTGGATCACATAACCACAGAGGTGGTTCCCCTTCCCTTAACCTCGACAGCCCAACTGGGACAGAAGTGCAAACTATCATCTACCTATCTGGGAGTGGAGTGGTTGGATACAGGGAGATGGAGCATTTGCAGTTAGTAAAGTTCTGATGTCGGTTTTTATTTCCTTTCATTTTTGGATAGATATCGGGAGCCTTTTTTTTTTTAAGTACAAATTTTGTTTTCTGTGCAACATTCTGATCATAGTTTCCCATCGCAAAGCTCTTTCCAGATCCTTCCTCCCCATCCACCACCCGTACTAACCCAGGCCTGCCCTTAGATGTGGTTGATGCATACCCAGGTGAGTCTCCATTGGAGAAAGGACGATATTCCCATCTCCTATGACTGTCAATGGCCGATGACCTAAATGCCAGTGACTTCGGACTTGACTCCATTTTCCCTCTGAGAACTGGGTTTGGATCTGTTGAACGCAGGCAGGCCCTCGGTTTTGAAACAAACAAACAAACAAACAAACAAACAAACAAACAAACACACCAAAAAATATTTAAAGCAGGCAACAACTGCCTGCACGCCAAGAGACTGTTGACTCCTCTTTGGAGATAGTACGATGTGAAACTTGCTTAATACAGTAGAGTCCACACAACACAAAGGGAACACTTTAACAAATTATGAAGGAGAGAGGGGGTATGTTTATCTACCTCCTTTGTTTCTCAGACTAGAGATTTCATCTTCCTCTGTCTCTCGAGTGCTGGTGGCTTTGCTGCTGGTTTGGGGGGGGGTTGGGATAGGGATAGGAAGAGAAAAGGCTTGAGTGCTGATTTTAAAGCTCTCTCTCTCTCTAAAGCTCTCTCTCTCTCTAAAGCTCTCTCTCTCTCTCCCCCCTCTCTCTCTCTCTCACACACACACACACACACACACACACACACACACACACACACACACACACACACACACTGGAGAGGAAGACAGGAAGACCTATCTAGATGCAACGTGAAGAAGGCCTATGTCAGATGAGTTAATGGCTAGGGAACTGTTAGCTGGCTAGTCTGCCATTTTGTTGCAGTTGCTAGTATTATAAGGACACTTTCTCATTGGTTGTTTCTGCTGTTGCTGCCAGAATTCATTACATATTCTGTTAGGCTCTTCTGTGTGATAACACACTCAGAAACCGAACACTGTAGGAGTCAGTCTAACTGCTTTCTTTGTTGTCTAGTTACCCGCAATAATCTTGGACCTGAACTGAACACCCAGCAGCACTTCCCGCACCCACCCATGTAAGCTTTTATAACCTGGACCACCAACACTAGAGCGACAGGGCAGACAGAGACTATTTGGAACCGGACTTCCATTTTGAGTTTTTGTTTGTGTTCTTGTTTTTTTCTCCTGTCCTGTCCTGTCCTGTCCTGTCCTGTCCTGTCCTGTCCTCTCTGTCTGTCTGTCTGTCTGTCTGTCTGTCTGTCTGTCTGTCTGTAAATCCACACATATAGTTCTTTCCACATCTTATATCTCAAAACAAATAATGCTTGCTGTGATCCTCATTTCATTCAAGGGTACTACTCTCTAGACCAGAGGAGCCCCCTTACAATTCTCCACAGGTAGTGATGACCGGAGTGTTCAGTGCGACTAAGCAGGAATTATATGGTTGCCGCCATTATGCTTGATCTTACCGAAGGTAGGGTTGCGGGGCATGGTTGCCACGATGGCGACCAGTAGACCGTGATTGAGGAGACGGAACAATAATTAACCTACAATTCTCCCTCTCGGTCAACTGTTTCTCTGTCACTCTCTGTCTCTTTCCCTCCTTCCCTCCCCCGTCTCTCAGACCTGAATGAGCATTGGAACCAAAGTAAATGTACATGTGAAAAGAAGCCAGGTGTGGTGCTGCATGTCTTTGATTGCATCACTTGAGAGGTGAAGGTGGGTAGAACTCTGTGAGCAGGCTGCAGACCTGATCCAGGTACTGATTTCCAGGGCTTTTGTGCAAAGACCCCTGACTCAACTAAAGAAATGAGGAGGAAAATAAAGAAACAGATACAATTAACTTGGAATAAACCAAACAAACTAAGAAAAAGGAAAGGCAGTAATGGAGTGGCCTGGCTTACAGAGGAGGGCAGACATTTATCTGCCATTGCCTCCTCGGTTGAACACACAAACACACGCATGGGGGAGGGGGAGAGACAGAGACAGAGAGAGACAGAGAGACAGAGAGAGGAAGAGAGACAGAGACAGGGAGACAGAGAGAGAGACAGACACAGAGAGAGAGAGACAGACAGACAGAGACAGAGAGACACAGAAAATTCGATCTCTCTCTCTCTCTCTCTCTCTCTCTCTCTCTCTCTCTCTCTCTCATCACAGGCTGAGCTCAGGGACAGTGAGTTCCACACTCACTCAGAGAAAAACTCTGTCTCCAGTCACCCTCACCCACACGCCTTCAAAATGATCCATTGTACTATTTTAGATTTATGTCTGAGGAGCCCCTCTCCCTCCGCCTCCTCCTGTTACGTTGTAGAAACGTTTAATCCCAAACAGGGCTTCTCTCCTACCCTGCCTTGATGATTCTGTTCCTGGATAAAAGATACACAAGCTTTATTATCTACAGGAAGCCTTAAATAGCACTAGAAGACCTGGGCAGGCAGATATCTACCCTCTAGGTTGTTAGTTTTGGGGGTTTTGTTTGTTTGTTTGTTTTTGTGTTTTTTGTTGTTGTTTTTAATTTTTTGTAGATTTGTTTTTTATTTATCTGAGTATGCTGCAGTTATCTTCAGACACACCAGAAGAGATCAATCAGATCTCATTACAGATGGTTGTGAGCCACCATGTGGTTGCTGGCAATTGAACTCAGGACGTCTGGAAGAGCAGTCAGTGCTCTTAACCGCTGAGCCATCTCTCCAGCCCCTGTTGTTGTTTTTTGTTTTGGTCAAAAACCTGGATTCTCGGGGTTGGGGATTTAGCTCAGTGGTAGAGCGCTTGCCTAGCAAGCGCAAGGCCCTGGGAAGAGCAAGGTCCCCAGCTCCGGAAAAAAAGAAAAGAGGAAGAAAAAACAAAACAAAACAAAACAAAACAAAAAAACCCTCTGGATTCTCAGGAGCTGTGTGGTGTGTCCTCTTATGTTCTGGTGCCTCTTCTGGCATGCAGACATATAGGAATCAGAGAGAGCCCACATTTTTGTCCAGGAACAAACAAACTGCCAAACTGCCAAACAAACAACAAAGGATTGTAGGTTTTGACTGGCTCTGTAGGTTTCAGAGAAAGGCAGGGCAGACCTCTGTGAGTTTGGGACTAGACTACTCTGCCGAGCAAGTTCCAGGGAGGGATTCCACAGGAGCACAGTGGACTGGACAAAATTTTGACTTTGTAATTTTATTTTTTGCCCAATTGGGATTTATGATTTGATTGTCACAAAACTTATACCTTTCATTTTATTTTATTTTCGGCCAAAATTTCATTTTCAGTTTCACTTCCGATTTAACTTTTAATTTCTTGTCGCGCTTATGTTCGGATCGAGTTAATTCTCTGGGGAGCTGTGCCCTTGCCACTGGTGCTGGCAGAAGGGGATCCCAGATCTAGAGGTTCTGTGTGGTGGGCTGTGTGGCAGAGGAAAAAATGAAATTAAGAACATATATAAATCTATGGATTTGTATAAGGAGAAACGTATGGTATGGTGGGAAGATGTAAGGGAGAGAAAAAATAAAAATAGATAGATAGATAGATAGATAGATAGATAGATAGATAGATAGATAGATAGATAGATAGAGTGATTCATGCTCCCAGCCTCCTATGTACAGAGTTCCCCGAGGCGTTTTTACTCGCCAAATAAAGACTGCGGTGTTTCCCAACACACCATGTGAATGTCCGTGGCTGTCGAAATTATTTCATTTATGTTTTTCACGTTTGTCGTCCGTGTCACTTCAAGGCCATTGTGACTTCAGTCTTGTTATTGATTCATATATGCTTTCTATTTCTTTTCATTTTTCAAAACCTTTTTGTCTAAATTGTATTTGTCATTCACCTTGATTTAAACATTTATTAAAGTCCAGTTTGCCATTTATTCGTATTTACTCGTATTTTATTATTATTTTATAAATTTATTCCATCATTTCGTTTCAGTCGTCTATATTTGCCCTTCATCTCGTTCCCGCTTTTCTTTTTTTTTCTTTTTCTTTTTTCTTTTTTCAGAGCTGGGGACTGAATCCAGGGCCTTGCATTTGCTAGGCAAGCACTCTACCACAGAGCTAAATCCCCAACCCCGTCGTTCCCACTTTATGTCTGTTAACATTTAATTGTTTTATCTCCCTTGTCCTTCTGTGTCCCTCGTCTTAATTTCTGCTTTATTGTTTTCTTTTTTTTTAAATTTATTTATTTAACGCATGTGAGTACACTGTAGCTGTCTTCAGACACACCAGAAGAGGGCATCAGGTCTCATTACAGATGGTTGTGAGCCACCATGTGGTTGCTGGGATTTGAACTCAGGACCTCTGGGAGAGCGGTCAGTGCTCTTAACCGCTGAGCCATCTCTCCATCCCATCTGTTTTATTGTTTACATCGCACTTACTCTGTTTTTATGGCGATCTATTAACTTTTTTCCATGTCAGTCGTCGGTATCTGTTGATCACCTTGATTTTTTTTTTCTTTTTTTCTTTTTTTCGGAGCTGGGGACCGAACCCAGGGCCTTACTTTGCTAGGCAAGCGCTCTACCACTGAGCTAAATCCCCAACCCCGATCACCTTGATTTTTGTTTTATTGTTTATTCACATTGACTCTTTATTCATTATTATTTTTAAGTAAAATAAAATAAATAAAATTTAAATATGGTAAAAATATTTGTTAAACAGATATTAAAAGGGAGGTCTACAGCAGATTTTTAAACTAACGGGCACACACACACACACACACACACACACACACACACACACACACACACACACACACACACACACACAAATTTCTCCCAGAGGTCCTGAGTTCAATTACCAGCAACCACAAGGTGGCTGACAACCATCTGTAATGGGATCTGATGCTCTCTTCTGGTGTGTCTGAAAATAGCTACAGTGTACTCTTACGCATAAATAAAATAAATAAATCTTTAAAAAAATAAAATAAAATATGAGGTTGGCTCTCTTTGCTCCTCTCTTTGCTCTTTTGCTCTTCCTCTCTTCCCCTCTTCCCCTTTGTCCCTTCTCTCCCCATTCCCCTCCCAAATTCTCTCCACGTGCTCATGACTGGCCTTTACTCTCTTCTTCTACCTTTCTTCTCTCATTAAACCTCTCCGTGGAGGGGGAGGGGGTGTGTGTGTGAGTGGGGGGAGGGGGGAATGAGGTTGACCAGTCTTCCTGTGTAACAGAGGTTTAAAAGGAGGCTGGTCGACAAAACGTTTTTTTGTGGTTTTTATTCTCTCTCTCTCTCTCTCTCTCTCTCTCTCTCTCTCTCTCTCTCTCTCTCTCTCTCTCTCTCTCTTAATCAACTCGGAAGTCGATCTGCTGTCCCTTTTATTAAAAGCCAAAGTATTAAGTGGCGAGCCGATGTTTCAACTTTCACCATTCTGTTCCTTTCACCAAAAAGAGGGGTTCTTTGGCTTTTCCTTTCCTTTTTGAAACAAAACGAAAGGAGGAGCTCGACCAGTTGGCCTAGCTTCCCTGTTCCTTTTCCCTCTTCCACGGTATGCTCGATGAAATAAAGTAAATAAATGAAGTTTCTAGTTATGTATTTGTTTGGGAGACCCGAACTCTCTCTCAAGAGAGAGTTGCATCTTCCCGCTGCCGCCCCCCCCCCCCCACACACACACACAGGCCTCCCTCCCTGTATGTGGGGGGGGGGAGGGGTGGACAGGAGCTAGCTGAGAGGGGGTGGGGTGGGGCGGGGCTGGAGAATATGCAGGTTCCTGAAGGTCAGTCGGGGGAAGTACTGCTGCTGCCCTAGCACGCTTCAGTGCCTCTTTAGAGTTTAGAGTTTTCTAAAGTTTTCTGCCTGAAATCAGCGAGTGATGATTTCACTGTGAAATGATGTCTGATCATCGCTCTCGCTGTCCTGTCAGGGCTCCGGCTCCTGGCAAATGTCTGACTGAAGGAAACCTTAGTTAGACTCACACCCAGCTGTTTGGAAATGGTAATGGAGTTGATAGCACACCCTGGGGGAAAGAGGCAGACTCCTTTTTGCTCACTCTCAATTCCCAGCCTCGCCCTGCCAGCTCGGGGATTTCTAAGCAAGGAGTGAATCTGGACCATATATGTACAGGGTTTGGCGTTTCTGATTCATGTTTAATGTTTAGTTAAATAAAGCTTGTCAAGGGCTGGAGAGATGGCTCCGAGGTTAAGAGCACTCACCGCTCTGCTCTTCCAGAGGTCCTGAGTTCGATTCCACAGAAACCACATGGTGGCTCACAACCCTCTGCAAAGGGATATCCCATGCACTCTACTGCCCTGTGTATGTGAAAAGGGCTTTAGTGTACTCAATGTAAGTGAAAATAAATAAGTAAACCTTTAAAAGAATGAAACAAAATGAAGCTTGCAAAGAAATTGAGCATCTTAAAATGCCAGGCACGTTTATCCGCTCCTTTTATTTTATTTCGTGTGTGGATCACATAACCACAGAGGTGGTTCCCCTTCCCTTAACCTCGACAGCCCAACTGGGACAGAAGTGCAAACTATCATCTACCTATCTGGGAGTGGAGTGGTTGGATACAGGGAGATGGAGCATTTGCAGTTAGTAAAGTTCTGATGTCGGTTTTTATTTCCTTTCATTTTTGGATAGATATCGGGAGCCTTTTTTTTTTTTTAAGTACAAATTTTGTTTTCTGTGCAACATTCTGATCATAGTTTCCCATCGCAAAGCTCTTTCCAGATCCTTCCTCCCCATCCACCACCCCGTACTAACCCAGGCCTGCCCTTAGATGTGGTTGATGCATACCCAGGTGAGTCTCCATTGGAGAAAGGACGATATTCCCATCTCCTATGACTGTCAATGGCCGATGACCTAAATGCCAGTGACTTCGGACTTGACTCCATTTTCCCCTCTGAGAACTGGGTTTGGATCTGTTGAACGCAGCAGGCCCTCGGTTTTGAAACAAACAAACAAACAAACAAACAAACAAACAAACAAACAAACACACCAAAAAATATTTAAAGCAGGCAACAACTGCCTGCACGCCAAGAGACTGTTGACTCCTCTTTGGAGATAGTACGATGTGAAACTTGCTTAATACAGTAGAGTCCACACAACACAAAGGGAACACTTTAACAAATTATGAAGGAGAGAGGGGGGTATGTTTATCTACCTCCTCTTGTTTCTCAGACTAGAGATTTCATCTTCCTCTGTCTCTCGAGTGCTGGTGGCTTTGCTGCTGGTTTGGGGGGGGTTGGGATAGGATAGGAAGAGAAAAGGCTTGAGTGCTGATTTTAAAGCTCTCTCTCTCTCTAAAGCTCTCTCTCTCTAAAGCTCTCTCTCTCTCTCCCCCTCCTTCTCTCTCTCTTTACACACACACACACACACACACACACACACACACACACACACACACACACACACACACTGGAGAGGAAGACAGGAAGACCTATCTAGATGCAACGTGAAGAAGGCCTATGTCAGATGAGTTAATGGCTAGGGAACTGTTAGCTGGCTAGTCTGCCATTTTGTTGCAGTTGCTAGTATTATAAGGACACTTTCTCATTGGTTGTTTCTGCTGTTGCTGCCAGAATTCATTACATATTCTGTTAGGCTCTTCTGTGTGATAACACACTCAGAAACCGAACACTGTAGGAGTCAGTCTAACTGCTTTCTTTGTTGTCTAGTTACCCGCAATAATCTTGGACCTGAACTGAACACCCAGCAGCACTTCCCGCACCCACCCATGTATAAGCTTTTATAACCTGGACCACCAACACTAGAGCGACAGGGCAGACAGAGACTATTTGGAACCGGACTTCCATTTTGAGTTTTTGTTTGTGTTCTTGTTTTTTTCTCCTGTCCTGTCCTGTCCTGTCCTGTCCTGTCCTGTCCTGTCCTCTCTGTCTGTCTGTCTGTCTGTCTGTCTGTCTGTCTGTCTGTCTGTAAATCCACACATATAGTTCTTTCCACATCTTATATCTCAAAACAAATAATGCTTGCTGTGATCCTCATTTCATTCAAGGGTACTACTCTCTAGACCAGAGGAGCCCCCTTACAATTCTCCACAGGTAGTGATGACCGGAGTGTTCAGTGCGACTAAGCAGGAATTATATGGTTGCCGCCATTATGCTTGATCTTACCGAAGGTAGGGTTGCGGGGCATGGTTGCCACGATGGCGACCAGTAGACCGTGATTGAGGAGACGGAACAATAATTAACCTACAATTCTCCCTCTCGGTCAACTGTTTCTCTGTCACTCTCTGTCTCTCTTCCCTCCTTCCCTCCCCCGTCTCTCAGACCTGAATGAGCATTGGAACTAAAGTAAATGTACATGTGAAAAGAAGCCAGGTGTGGTGCTGCATGTCTTTGATTGCATCACTTGAGAGGTGAAGGTGGGTAGAACTCTGTGAGCAGGCTGCAGACCTGATCCAGGTACTGATTTCCAGGGCTTTTGTGCAAAGACCCCTGACTCAACTAAAGAAATGAGGAGGAAAATAAAGAAAAACAGATACAATTAACTTGGAATAAACCAAACAAACTAAGAAAAAGGAAAGGCAGTAATGGAGTGGCCTGGCTTACAGAGGAGGGGCAGACATTTATCTGCCATTGCCTCCTCGGTTGAACACACAAACACACGCATGGGGGAGGGGGGAGAGACAGAGACAGAGAGAGACAGAGAGACAGAGAGAGGAAGAGAGAGAGACAGGGAGACAGAGAGAGAGACAGACACAGAGAGAGAGAGACAGACAGACAGAGACAGAGAGACACAGAAAATTCGATCTCTCTCTCTCTCTCTCTCTCTCTCTCTCTCTCTCTCTCTCTCTCTCCTCATCACAGGCTGAGCTCAGGGACAGTGAGTTCCACACTCACTCAGAGAAAAACTCTGTCTCCAGTCACCCTCACCCACACGCCTTCAAAATGATCCATTGTACTATTTTAGATTTATGTCTGAGGAGCCCCTCTCCCTCCGCCTCCTCCTGTTACGTTGTAGAAACGTTTAATCCCAAACAGGGCTTCTCTCCTACCCTGCCTTGATGATTCTGTTCCTGGATAAAAGATACACAAGCTTTATTATCTACAGGAAGCCTTAAATAGCACTAGAAGACCTGGGCAGGCAGATATCTACCCTCTAGGTTGTTAGTTTTGGGGTTTTGTTTGTTTGTTTGTTTTTGTGTTTTTTGTTGTTGTTTTTAATTTTTTTAGATTTGTTTTTTATTTATCTGAGTATGCTGCAGTTATCTTCAGACACACCAGAAGAGATCAATCAGATCTCATTACAGATGGTTGTGAGCCACCATGTGGTTGCTGGCAATTGAACTCAGGACGTCTGGAAGAGCAGTCAGTGCTCTTAACCGCTGAGCCATCTCTCCAGCCCCTGTTGTTGTTTTTTGTTTTGGTCAAAAAACCTGGATTCTCGGGGTTGGGGATTTAGCTCAGTGGTAGAGCGCTTGCCTAGCAAGCGCAAGGCCCTGGGAAGAGCAAGGTCCCCAGCTCCGGAAAAAAAGAAAGAGAAGAAAAAACAAAACAAAACAAACAAAACAAAAAAAACCCTCTGGATTCTCAGGAGCTGTGTGGTGTGTCCTCTTATGTTCTGGTGCCCTCTTCTGGCATGCAGACATATAGGAATCAGAGAGAGCCCACATTTTTGTCCAGGAACAAACAAACTGCCAAACTGCCAAACAAACAACAAAGGATTGTAGGTTTTGACTGGCTCTGTAGGTTTCAGAGAAAGGCAGGGCAGACCTCTGTGAGTTTGGGACTAGACTACTCTACCGAGCAAGTTCCAGGGAGGGATTCCACAGGAGCACAGTGGACTGGACAAAATTTTGACTTTGTAATTTTATTTTTTGCCCAATTGGGATTTATGATTTGATTGTCACAAAACTTATACCTTTCATTTTATTTTATTTTCGGCCAAAATTTCATTTTCAGTTTCACTTCCGATTTAACTTTTAATTTCTTGTCGCGCTTATGTTCGGATCGAGTTAATTCTCTGGGGAGCTGTGCCCCTGCCACTGGTGCTGGCAGAAGGGGATCCCGAGATCTAGAGGTTCTGTGTGGTGGGCTGTGTGGCAGAGGAAAAAAAATGAAATTAAGAACATATATAAATCTATGGATTTATATAAGGAGAAACGTATGGTATGGTGGGAAGATGTAAGGGAGAGAAAAATAAAAAATAGATAGATAGATAGATAGATAGATAGATAGATAGATAGATAGATAGAGTGATTCATGCTCCCAGCCTCCTATGTACAGAGTTCCCCGAGGCGTTTTACTCGCCAAATAAAGACTGCGGTGTTTCCCAACACACCATGTGAATGTCCGTGGCTGTCGAAATTATTTCATTTATGTTTTTCACGTTTGTCGTCCGTGTCACTTCAAGGCCATTGTGACTTCAGTCTTGTTATTGATTCATATATGCTTTCTATTTCTTTTCATTTTTCAAAACCTTTTTGTCTAAATTGTATTTGTCATTCACCTTGATTTAAACATTTATTAAAGTCCAGTTTGCCATTTATTCGTATTTACTCGTATTTTATTATTATTTTATAAATTTATTCCATCATTTCGTTTCAGTCGTCTATATTTGCCCTTCATCTCGTTCCCGCTTTTCTTTTTTTTTCTTTTTCTTTTTTTTCTTTTTTCAGAGCTGGGGACTGAATCCAGGGCCTTGCATTTGCTAGGCAAGCACTCTACCACAGAGCTAAATCCCCAACCCCGTCGTTCCCACTTTATGTCTGTTAACATTTAATTGTTTTATCTCCCTTGTCCTTCTGTGTCCCTCGTCTTAATTTCTGCTTTATTGTTTTCTTTTTTTTTTTAAATTTATTTATTTTAACGCATGTGAGTACACTGTAGCTGTCTTCAGACACACCAGAAGAGGGCATCAGGTCTCATTACAGATGGTTGTGAGCCACCATGTGGTTGCTGGGATTTGAACTCAGGACCTTCTGGGAGAGCGGTCAGTGCTCTTAACCGCTGAGCCATCTCTCCATCCCATCTGTTTTATTGTTTACATCGCACTTACTCTGTTTTTATGGCGATCTATTAACTTTTTTCCATGTCAGTCGTCGGTATCTGTTGATCACCTTGATTTTTTTTTTTCTTTTTTCTTTTTTTCGGAGCTGGGGACCGAACCCAGGGCCTTACTCTTGCTAGGCAAGCGCTCTACCACTGAGCTAAATCCCCAACCCCGATCACCTTGATTTTTGTTTTATTGTTTATTCACATTGACTCTTTATTCATTATTATTTTTAAGTAAAATAAAATAAATAAAATTTAAATATGGTAAAAATATTTGTTAAACAGATATTAAAAGGGAGGTCTACAGCAGATTTTTAAACTAACGGGCACACACACACACACACACACACACACACACACACACACACACACACACACAAATTTCTCCCAGAGGTCCTGAGTTCAATTACCAGCAACCACAAGGTGGCTGACAACCATCTGTAATGGGATCTGATGCTCTCTTCTGGTGTGTCTGAAAATAGCTACAGTGTACTCTTACGCATAAATAAAATAAATAAATCTTTAAAAAAAATAAAATAAAATATGAGGTTGGCTCTCTTTGCTCCTCTCTTTGCTCTTTTGCTCTTCCTCTCTTCCCCTCTTCCCCTTTGTCCCTTCTCTCCCCATTCCCCTCCCAAATTCTCTCCACGTGCTCATGACTGGCCTTTACTCTCTTCTTCTACCTTTCTTCTCTCATTAAACCTCTCCGTGGAGGGGGAGGGGTGTGTGTGTGAGTGGGGGAGGGGGGAATGAGGTTGACCAGTCTTCCTGTGTAACAGAGGTTTAAAAGGAGGCTGGTCGACAAAACGTTTTTGTGGTTTTTATTCTCTCTCTCTCTCTCTCTCTCTCTCTCTCTCTCTCTCTCTCTCTCTCTTTCTCTCTCTCTCTAATCAACTCGGAAGTCGATCTGCTGTCCCTTTTATTAAAAGCCAAAGTATTAAGTGGCGAGCCGATGTTTCAACTTTCACCATTCTGTTCCTTTCACCAAAAAGAGGGGGTTCTTTGGCTTTTCCTTTCCTTTTTGAAACAAAACGAAAGGAGGAGCTCGACCAGTTGGCCTAGCTTCCCTGTTCCTTTTCCCTCTTCCACGGTATGCTCGATGAAATAAAGTAAATAAATGAAGTTTCTAGTTATGTATTTGTTTGGGAGACCCGAACTCTCTCTCAAGAGAGAGTTGCATCTTCCCGCTGCCGCCCCCCCCCCACACACACACAAGGCCTCCTCCCTGTATGTGGGGGGAGGGGGAGGGGTGGACAGGAGCTAGCTGAGAGGGGGTGGGGTGGGGCGGGGCTGGAGAATATGCAGGTTCCTGAAGGTCAGTCGGGGAAGTACTGCTGCTGCCCTAGCACGCTTCAGTGCCTCTTTAGAGTTTAGAGTTTTCAAAGTTTCTGCCTGAAATCAGCGAGTGATGATTTCACTGTGAAATGATGTCTGATCATCGCTCTCGCTGTCCTGTCAGGGCTCCGGCTCCTGGCAAATGTCTGACTGAAGGAAACCTTAGTTAGACTCACACCCAGCTGTTTGGAAATGGTAATGGAGTTGATAGCACACCCTGGGGGAAAGAGGCAGACTCCCTTTTTGCTCACTCTCAATTCCCAGCCTCGCCCTGCCAGCTCGGGGATTTCTAAGTAAGGGTGAATCTGGACCATATATGTACAGGGTTTGGCGTTTCTGATTCATGTTTAATGTTTAGTTAAATAAAGCTTGTCAAGGGCTGGAGAGATGGCTCTCCACAGAGGTGGTTCCCCTTTTCTTAACCCGACTGGGACAGAAGTGCAAACTATCATCTACCTATCTGGGAGTGGAGTGGTTGGATACAGGGAGATGGAGCATTTGCAGTTAGTAAAGTTCTGCTGTCGGTTTTGTTTTGTTTTGTTTTGTTTTGTTTTGTTTTGTTTCCTTTCATTTTTGGATAGATTTTTGGATAGCCTTTTTTTTTTCTTTTTAAATACAAATTTTGTTTTCTGTGCAACATTCTGATCATAGTTTCCCATCGCAAAGCTCTTTCCAGATCCTTCCTCCCCATCCACCACCCCGTACTAACCCAGGCCTGCCCTTAGATGTGGTTGATGCATACCCAGGTGAGTCTCCATTGGAGAAAGGACGATATTCCCATCTCTCCTATGACTGTCAATGGCAGATGACTTAAATGCCAGTGACTTCGGACTTGACTCCATTTTCCCCTCTGAGAACTGGGTTTGGATCTGTTGAACGCAGGCAGGCCCTCGGTTTTGAAACAAACAAACAAACAAACAAACAAACAAACAAACAAACACACCAAAAAATATTTAAAGCAGGCAACAACTGTCTGCACGCCAAGAGACTGTTGACTCCTCTTTGGAGCTAGTACGATGTGAAACTTGCTTAATAAAGTAGAGTCCACACAACACAAAGGGAACACTTTAACAAATTATGAAGGAGAGAGGGGGGTATGTTTATCTACCTCCTCTTGTTTCTCAGACCAGAGATTTCATCTTCCTCTGTCTCTCGAGTGCTGGTGGCTTTGCTGCTGGTTTGGGGGGGGGATTGGGATAGGGATAGGAAGAGAAAAGGCTTGAGTGCTGATTTTAAAGCTCTCTCTCTCTCTCAAGCTCTCTCTCTCTAAAGCTCTCTCTCTCTCCCCCTCCTTCTCTCTCTCTTTACACACACACACACACACACACACACACACACACACACACACACTCACTCACTTCCTAGGATGAAAGAAAAGAAATGAAAAGGAAGGCACCCATGGTGATGCATGACTTTGATCTCACTTTGGTCTCAGCACTGGAAGGAAGATAGGAAGACCTATCTAGATGCAACGTGAAGAAGGCCTATGTCAGATGAGTTAATGGCTAGGGAACTGTTAGCTGGCTAGTCTGCCATTTTGTTGCAGTTGCTAATATTATAAGGACACTTTCTCATTGGTTGTTTCTGCTGTTGCTGCCAGAATTCATTACATATTCTGTTAGGCTCTTCTGTGTGATAACACACTCAGAAACCGAACACTGTAGGAGTCAGTCTAACTGCTTTCTTTGTTGTCTAGTTACCCGCAATAATCTTGGACCTGAACTGAACACCCAGCAGCACTTCCCGCACCCACCCATGTATAAGCTTTTATAACCTGGACCACCAACACTAGAGCGACAGGGCAGACAGAGACTATTTGGAACCGGACTTCCATTTTGAGTTTTTGTTTGTGTTCTTGTTTTTTTCTCCTGTCCTGTCCTGTCCTGTCCTGTCCTGTCCTGTCCTGTCCTGTCCTCTCTGTCTGTCTGTCTGTCTGTCTGTCTGTCTGTCTGTCTGTCTGTCTGTAAATCCACATATATAGTTCTTTCCACATCTTATATCTCAAAACAAATAATGCTTGCTGTGATCCTCATTTCATTCAAGGGTACTACTCTCTAGACCAGAGGAGCCCCCTTACAATTCTCCACAGGTAGTGATGACCGGAGTGTTCAGTGCGACTAAGCAGGAATTATATGGTTGCCGCCATTATGCTTGATCTTACCGAAGGTAGGGTTGCGGGGCATGGTTGCCACGATGGCGACCAGTAGACCGTGATTGAGGAGACGGAACAATAATTAACCTACAATTCTCCCTCTCTGTCAACTGTTTCTCTGTCACTCTCTGTCTCTCTTCCTTCTTTCCTCCCCCGTCTCTCAGACCTGAATGCCTCCTCTGTTGAACACACAAACACACGCGCCGAGAGAGCGAGAGAGCGAGAGAGCGAGAGAGCGAGAGAGCGAGAGAGCGAGAGAGCGAGAGAGCGAGAGAGCGAGAGAGCGAGAGAGAGAGAGAGAGAGAGAGAGAGAGATCTGTTAATCTGTTTGTCTCCCTCCCTAGTTTTTCAGACAGGGTTTCTTTATGAAAAGAAAGAAACTGGTAGCTGTAGGCTGGTAGCTGCTGGCTGTTAAAGGTCTAGGTAAAACAATGTGATGGCCTAAGAGGAAAATAAAGAAACAGATACAATTAACTGTTAAGGCCTAGATGCCGTGTGAATGAGGCCTACATCAGATTGGTTAAGATAACTGTCACCTGGCTAGCCTGCCATTTTAATATTGCAAGGACGCCTTCTCATAGGTTGTTTCTGCTGTCACTGCCAGAGTTCATTACATATTCTGTTAGGTTCTGTATGACACACACTCAGAAACCAAACATTGTAGAATCCAGTGTGTCCTTGAGTGCGTGTCTACAATGCGTGCGTGCGTGCGTGCGTCTGTGCATGCGTGTGTCCATGGCCATGCTAGAGCCCACTCCAGATTTGTGTTTCAGAGATCTTTACTTATTTATTTTTCCTGCCTTGGCTTGTGTAGGCACTAAGTCACCACACTTCCCGAAAAACAAAAATGAAAACAAAACAAAACAAAATCCACCAACAAATGGACCAAACCCAAACCCCAAGCCAGACAAACAAATATTCCTGCCTGCCTGTCTGTCTATCAGGGCTACAACAGAGAGAAGTGGAATCTTGAATGAACAAAACTAGAATACCTAAGTCTGCCTGTTTCCCCTCTTCCCACCCTCCCCTGCCCCCCAGCCCATCCCCTAGAGCTGGTCTAGCATGTTCTCTGACCCTGGGGGTGCGGTGAACCGGCCTGCCTTGCTAAACTCTGTAGTGTATAAACTTGGTAACTCTAGAAAGCAGGAGCTGAAAATGTGCAGATAAGGTGGTGGTCGAGCTGTGTGTGTGTTGGTGTGGGAGGGAGACTGCTTCGGTAACTGCTGCTTTTCAATGTCCGGCTGAAACTCTGTGCTTATGATGTATCTTTTGGTTTATTCGATTTTACTTACTGTCTATTGGGTTTGCATTTGATTTTTATTGATTTTATTGATATTTATGTTTAACTATTTTGACCTGGCTAAATGACTGACTGACTGACTGACTGACTGACTAAGTCTACCTGGCATACAGGAGGAATTCAAGGACGAATGATTGTTTAAGTATGACAAAAATAAGTAAGTAAGTAAGTAAGTAAGTAAGTAAGTAAGTAAGTAAGTAAGGGGGTTGGGGATTTAGCTCAGTGGTAGAGCGCTTGCCTAGCAAGTGCAAGGCCCTGGGTTCTGTCCCCAGCTCCGAAAAAAAGAAAGAAAAAAAAGTAAGTAAGTAAGTAAGTAAGTAAGTAAGTAAGTAAGTAAATAAATAAATAAATAAATAAATAAATAAATAAATAAATACGATCATTTAGAAGTAATATAGGCAGAAGGAGAACATGTGGCTGTGGATGGTCTGAGGCTTCTGGCTGCTTTTGGGTGCCTCTTCACCTTTCTGCACGTGCAAACTGAGTTTAATTAAGTTCTGTTTCCCTAGAGGCTGGGAAAGGGAGAAACAGAAGTGACCTGGAACATCAGGGCTAATGGCCGGCTGCTTCCATCTTGGTGAGGTCAGGTGTCAGCCAAGCTGGCTGCCAACCATCCACAGTTGAATCCAAAGTGCCCAAATGGGACACTATAACAAATCATGTATACAGATTTGTGTATATAGAAAACATTTTTCCTTTCTCTTCTTTTCTTTTCTTGAGAAATTCAGCTGGTCCTGATGTCTTTCCCTCGGTGTGTCCCTCTGTCATCTCTCTCTCTCTGTCTCTTTGTCTTACTGTCTCTGTCTGTCTCTGTCTGTCTCTGTCTCTGTCTCTGTCTCTGTCTCTGTCTCTCTCTCTCTCTCTCTCTCTCTCTGTGTGTGTGTGTGTGTGTGTGTGTGTGTGTGTGTTCCCAACTCAGCAGCACTACTCATCCAATCGATTTTCCTCTCCCCTTGTCTCCTTCACATGGCTATTACCCCACCTTAAACAGCACTAGAAGAGCCTGGCAGGCAGATATCTACCCTCTATGCTGTCAGAATTTTTTTTTTTTTTTTTTTTTTTTAAAGTCAAAACCTGGATTCTCAGGAGCCATGTGGTGTGTCCTCCTAGGTTCTGGTGCCCTCTTCTGGCATGCAGACATATAGTCAGCAGAGAGAGCTGTGTGGGTGGCCGAGGCAGGCAGAGTGGACCTCTGTGAGCTTGAGGCTAGATAAGTCTACGGAGCAAGTTCCATGACTGCCTGGGCTATACCAAAAGAAACGTACCTTGAGGCAAAACAAAACAAAGCAGAAAAGGTTCTGCTTTTATTTTACAGACATGTGTTCTCTCTAGTCCTATTGACTATAGAAGTTTGATCATGAAGTCACATTGATTTTTATTACAGAGTTTATTTGTGTGTGTGTGTGTGTGAGAGAGAGAGAGAGAGAGAGAGAGAGAGAGAGAGAGAGTTTTTTCTTTAATCTTCAAACATATTTTTTATTGTTTATTTATTTTATGAGCACACTGTCACTGTCTTCAACACACAAGGAGAGGATTCCATTACAGATGGTTGTGAGCCACCATGTGGTTGCTGGGATTTGAACTAAGGATCTCTGGAAGAGCAGTCAGTGCTCTTCACCGCTGAGCCGTCTCTCCAGCCCTGAAACAATATCTTGAATAAACAATAACAAAAACACTAAAACTAAGTCTGCCAGTTTTCCTCTTTCTTTCTCTCTCTCTCTCTCTCTCTCTCCCTCTCCTCCCTCCCTCCCTCCCTTCCTTCTTTCTTCCTTTCTTTCTTTTTCTTCAGATAGGATTTCTTAGTGAATGATATTTATGTTGATATAAATTTTTACGTACTTTTGACTGGCTAACTAACTAGCTAAGTCTGCCTGTCCTAAAGAAGGAGTTCCCCTGCCACAACTAAATACGTGCATAGAAAAAATATATAATTATTAACTTGGGATGAAACTAATGTAACAAGCAAGCAAACAAACGCACAAACAAACAAAGTAGGGATGGTGGTGCTGGGTGCCTGGTATATGGGAGATGGGAGACCTGTGGTCTAGAGCGTCCAGAGCTCTGGCCTCCATACTCTGGACTGCATTCTCTCTAGCAATCTTCCCAAAGTGGCTGTATTTAACCATGTTTTTATTTTTTAAATTGGCTCTCTCTCTCTCTCTCTCTCTCTCTCTCTCTCTCTCTCTCTCTCTCTTCTCCCTCCCTCCCTCCCTCCCTCCCTCCCTCCCCCACCACACACACACAGAGGCACGTGTGAACAAGGGAATGCAAATGCACAAAATAAGTATGTTTTGATCAGAGTGAAAACAAATCACGGGAATTTTAACCATTCCACCATCATTCCACCATTCTTTTAATTTACTCTCTGTGTTTAGTCTTCCAAAGAGGGTGGCAGGTGTGTGGTTTGGTGAGTGCCGGCTGGCGGTGGCAGCGAGGAACAGAGAACAACAACAACCCCCCCTCCCCCCATCGGGATCGGTGGAGGGTTTTAAAAATGAGTGAGCCATTTAAAAATGGTGTGGAACTGAGGTCGCCGCCACCCTCCCCTCACGCCGGAGTTTGGACGCTCCCTTTTCCTAACTGTGCCTGTTCCTTGCTAATTGTTAACCGATTCGAGAGTGCATGTCCTTTCACTTAGAGGTGGCCTGTTTTCACCGCTCCGTCCTACTTTCCTTTCTGGGTGCCTGAGGGGGTTGGCCCGAGTCCATCCCGCGTTCACTGTGTTCCGGCGGGACAACCGGGACCGTTTGTGCCATTCGGGAGAAGTGGTGGGTACCTGCCCCGTTGTGCGTGGGTGAGTGTCCCCCTGAGCTAGGAGGTCACTCTGGAGAGACGGAATGAGTGTGTGTGGCGGCGGCGGCGCGTGACAGTCTGTATTGGTTTGCTTGATCGAGATCGCTGTCGGGCGACACCTAGTGGCGACAAGTTTCCGCAACGCTCCTGTCCCCCGGTTGGTGACAAAGGACGGGGAAGTGCCTGTGGTGAGCCGGCCAGGGTGAGAGGGTGACAGGCAAGCAGGCGGGTGCGCGACGGAGACGCCGTCCTGTCTGGGGACCATCTCTAGCTAGAGGTTGTACCTGGAGAACTTCAGGGGAGGAGGGTGGCTGTACGACCTATTGGGACACAAGGAGGGGTTGGTGGCAGCTGGATGAGGTCGACCAGAAGGCTTGGGCCCCGTCCCGGATTTTTTTTTTTTTCCAATTTTTTTTTTAAATTTTTTATTTTATTTTATTTTATTTTTTTTATTTCTTCCTCCTCTCCGGTCCCAGCCAGCGGGACCATAGACACTTTTGAGGCCGAGAGGGTGCTGTGTCCCCGGCCTCCGAGCCGAGGTGGCCCGGCTAGGGGGCGCCACGGAGTTTTTTTTTTTTTTCTTTTCCAGGAGTCCCTTCGGTCCCAGCCAGCGGGACCATAGACACTTTTGAGGCCGAGAGGGTGCTGTGTCCCCGGCCTCCGAGCCGAGGTGGCCCGGCTAGGGGGCGCCACGGAGTTTTTTTCTTTTCCAGGAGTCCCTTCGGTCCCTGATAGCGGGAGCCTGGACCTCTGAGGCCGAGAGGGTGCTGTGTCCCCGGCCTCCGAGCCGAGGTGGCCCGGCTAGGGGGCGCCACGGAGTTTTTTTTTTCTTTTCCAGGAGTCCCTTCGGTCCCTGATAGCGGGAGCCTGGACCTCTGAGGCCGAGAGGGTGCTGTGTCCCCGGCCTCCGAGCCGAGGTGGCCCGGCTAGGGGCGCCACGGAGTTTTTTTTTTTTTTTTTCTTTTCCAGGAGTCCCTTCGGTCCCTGATAGCGGGAGCCCGGACCTCTGAGGCCGAGAGGGTGCTGTGTCCCCGGCCTCCGAGCCGAGGTGGCCCGGCTAGGGGGCGCCACGGAGTTTTTTTTTTTTTTTTTCTTTTCCAGGAGTCCCTTCGGTCCCTGAGGCGGGAGCCTGGACCTCTGAGGCCGAGAGGGTGCTGTGTCCCCGGCCTCCGAGCCGAGGTGGCCCGGCTAGGGGGCGCCACGGAGTTTTTTTTTTTTTTTTTCTTTTCCAGGAGTCCCTTCGGTCCCTGATAGCGGGAGCCTGGACCTCTGAGGCCGAGAGGGTGCTGTGTCCCCGGCCTCCGAGCCGAGGTGGCCCGGCTAGGGGGCGCCACGGAGTTTTTTTTTTTTTTTTTCTTTTCCAGGAGTCCCTTCGGTCCCTGATAGCGGGAGCCTGGACCTCTGAGGCCGAGAGGGTGCTGTGTCCCCGGCCTCCGAGCCGAGGTGGCCCGGCTAGGTGGCGCCACGGATTTTTTTTTCTTTTCCAGGAGTCCCTTCGGTCCCTGATAGCGGGAGCCTGGACCTCTGAGGCCGAGAGGGTGCTGTGTCCCCGGCCTCCGAGCCGGGTGGCCCGGCTAGGGGGCGCCACGGAGTTTTTTTTTTTTTTTTTTTTCCAGGAGTCCCTTCGGTCCCTGATAGCGGGAGCCTGGACCTCTGAGGCCGAGAGGGTGCTGTGTCCCGGCCTCCGAGCCGAGGTGGCCCGGCTAGGGGGCGCCACGGAGTTTTTTTTTTTTTTTTTCTTTTCCAGGAGTCCCTTCGGTCCCTGATAGCGGGAGCCTGGACCTCTGAGGCCGAGAGGGTGCTGTGTCCCCGGCCTCCGAGCCGAGTGTGGCCCGGCTAGGTGGCGCCACGGATTTTTTTTTTTCTTTTCCAGGAGTCCCTTCGGTCCCTGATAGCGGGAGCCTGGACCTCTGAGGCCGAGAGGGTGCTGTGTCCCCGGCCTCCGAGCCGAGGTGTCCCGGCTAGGGGGCGCCTCCGAGACTTTATTTTTCCAGGATCCTCCCCGGTCCCTGCCAGCGGGAGCATGGACTTCTGAGGCCGAGGGGAAGCTGTGTTCCAGGCTATCTACCATGGCCTCCTCGGTCTGTGAGCACTCAGGGGTTCTAAGGTCGACCAGTTGTTCCTTTGCGGTCCGGTTCTCTTTCTACATGGGGACCTCTTGGGGACACGTCACCGAACATGACTTCCAGACGTTCCGTGTGGCCTGTCATGTTTATCCCTGTGTCTTTTACACTTTTCATCTTTGCTATCTGTCCTTATTGTACCTGGAGATATATGCTGACACGCTGTCCTTTTGACTCTTTTGTCATTAAAGGACGTTGGAAGAGGCTTGCACCAAGGCTGTTTGCTTGTCCAGCCCTAGCTCTTTTCTTCTGCGCATGGGCCTCTTCGATGCTTGAAGCTTAGCGTCCCCCCCATGAGTACGCGCTTCCTGCTTTCCCGTGCTTGCTTGCCTGTGCTCTCTGGGGCAGCTTTATGACAACCGTCCCGCGTGTCAGGCGTTCCCGATTTCCCCGTGGTGGTTGTCGTCCGTTACCGGTAGGAGTCGTTGGTGCCGAGTGCGACTGGAAGGGTTTTCCCGTTTGGTGCTAGTGACCCCTGGCGTGCTCCTCTGCGGCCGACCGGTTTTTTTATTTGTTTTTTTTTTTGTTTTTTTTTTTTGTTTTTTGGAAGGAGTTCCCGAACCTCCCGCTGCTTGGTGGTGTGTCCCTTTCTTTCCTGCTGTGTGCCTCCCGAGTTGCACCTTTTCTCCTTCGAAGGGGATTTTATTTTTTTATTTTTATTTTTTTATTTTTATTTTTTTTGAAGGAGTTCCCGAACCTCCGCTGCCCGTTGAGTCCCGTTCTTCCACGCCACGTGCCTCCCGAGTGCAACGCTTCCTTTTTCTCGCCCTCGAGAAGGGTAAATTTTTTTTTTTGTGTGTGTGTGGCAGTGTTAGCGACTTCTTCCCGTGCTCTCTCTCGCTCTTCTCGCTCGTATTCCCGTCCAGTGCGTGTTAGAAAGCTCTCACGCCCGTTGTTCCCGATGCATGGCGTGTCTCGCTCCCGTTGGATCGATGTGGTGCTGCCGCGTTCTCTTCGGGCCGGGGCCTAAGCCGCGCCAGGCGAGGGACGGACATTCATGGCGAATGGTCATTCAGCGCGAATGGCGACCGCTCTTCTCGTTCTGCCAGCGGGCCCCTCGTCTCTCCTCCCCATTCCTTTGCAGGGTGGTGTGTGGAAGTCAGGGGTGCGGCTGTCCGGCACGAGCGCTGACCCGCGCACACTTGTTGCTGTGGTTCGCGGTGTCCCTGTGGACGTGTCGGGGGCGCTTGCCCCCACGCCGTTCACTGCTTCGCGGCCCTCTTCCCCCGTGCCGGGGGAAGGTGGTAGACCCGCTGCGGTGCATACCCTTCCCGAATGGTGTGTGCACGCGCCCTGCTTTGTGTGAGCCTTGCGGTGCTCCTGGAGCGTTCCGGGCTTTGACCACCAAGGTGCCCGCTTCTGAGTTGGCGGTGGCGCTTCCCGCCCCCCGGCGTGCCTCCTGTGCTCCATGGTGCTTGTGCCTTTACGCTTTCCCTTGTCCTAGTTGCCGGCTTTCTGCACGGTGACAGAAAAGGGGGGGGTCGAGGAGTTGAGTGTGCGGTTAAAAGGCTCCTTCCGTTGGGTGAGCGCCCACCCCGTGCCTATGTTTTTGGTGCCTTCACCCGCGGGCCCTGCGCGGTTAGGGTGGTGCTGAGCGATCGCGGCTGGCCCTTTTTAAAGACCGGACTCCCTCAAGTCAAGGCTCCTCCTTTGTGTGCGCCTTGAAGAGGCCTGGCCCTCGGCGGGGACCTGTCGCAGGTCCCCCCGGTCCGCGAATGCTCAAGAAGACCCCGGAGAAAGAGACCTTTGCCGATACCGCAGACCCCCCACCAGCTGGCGCGTGGTCCTTCCCGTTCTGTCCCGCGCCTGTTGCTCGTTTCCCGTTGCGTGCACGGAGCCCTTGGCTGCTCGTCGGTGTTGGGTTCTGTCCCGCCCTCAGTGAGGAATTTGCCTCTTAGCTATCTTCGGAAAGGGCTTTACG
>NW_028238837.1:160000-165000 GCF_021556685.1 Rattus norvegicus
ACATTCAATTCTCTCTCTCTCTCTCTCTCTCTCTCTCTCTCTCTCTCTCTCTCTCTCTCTCTCTCTCTCTCTCTGTGTGTGTGTGTGTGACAGGGGAGGGGTCGGCCAGTTGTCCCTTCCATTATAAGCAAACTGAAGGTATCAATTGGTCAGCTGAATAGTTCTCTGCTTTCCATTGTTCTCACCATCTCTCCAGTCGTATTTTTTATAAATATTGAATATTAAATATATGTGTGTGTGGGGGGTGTGGCTGTGTGCATGAGTTCCTAGGTACGAACCTGAGGGAGGGAGGGAGGGAGGAGGGAAGGAAGGGAGGGAGGGAGGGAGGGAAGGAAGGTCGACCAGTCAGCCTCCTTTCTTTTTTAAAGTTATTTCCTCTTCTTTTCCAGAATTATTTATTTTGTGACTATGAGTACACTGTAACTATCTTCAGACACACCAGAAGAAGGCCTCATCCCATTACCGATGGTTGGGAGCCACCATGTGCTTGCTGGGGATTGAAAACTCAGGACCTCTGGAGGAGCGGCCAGGGCTCTTAACCGCTGAGACATCTCTCCAGCCCTCTTTTTCCAGTTTTAAATAAGCCTCGTTAGTTGAGCGATCTGGGGAGTTGCTTTTCTTTCCAATTTGTGTGTGGGGGGGGGGGGCAGCAATGGATCCAGTATCCAATTCCCCTTTCTCTCGATAACATCTTATTACAGTAAGATGGCTCGATTTCATTTGCAATTACTTTCTTATTCTAGACGAAGGTTGATGAATAAATCTTCTTGTCGCTCCATGAAGGAGGGAATAAAATAATATTTGGCTAGGTCTATATTCCTTCATTTTTATTTCTCTTTGTTTCTTGTCCTTTCTTTAAAAGAAAGAGGTCAACAAATCGGTGTGTACCACCACCACCACCACCACCACCACCACCACCACCACCACCACCACCACCACCACCACCACCGAGTTGTAGGGATCCATTATGGGCCCCTGTCTGTCTGCCTGTCTGATTCATTCGTGTTTATTTAAACGTCCTCCAATGATGGTTGTGCAGTGAAAGAAATGCGTGCCCGAGCTCGAGCTCGTGCGCAAACACACACACACACACACACACACACACACACACACACACACACACACACACGGGGGGGGGCAATGGGGGGTGAGGAGGAGGAGGAGGAGGAGGAGGATGAGGAGGAGGCTTGGGTTGGGTGGTTTGAGGATTTGAAGGTTTAGCCCTGCAATGTTCCTTACAACTTAAAAACTTTGTGACACACAAAGCGATATTCATTTTCTCCTTCTACTTTTCACTCTGTAGACCAAGATGGCAGACTATATCAGCCTTTGTGGAATGTGACCTTGTATTGCTTTGCCCTACTCTGCTCTGCTCTGCTCTGCTCTGCTCAACTTAACAGACGTGTTTTTGCTTTTGTTTATGATTTTTGCTTGCTTGCTTGCTCGCTCGCTCCCATGACTTGACTGTGGTTTCCCTTTCTATTACAGCACGGTGACCAGACTGCCTTGGGGTAATCAGAAAGGAGGCCAGAAGCAGTCTTTTTTCTGACGCACTGAGACTACATACCAGCCGATTTGGAGGAAAAGATATCCCTCTCTCCCTCCCTCCCTCCCTCCCTCCCTCCCTCCCTCCCTCCCTCCCTCCCTCCCTCCTTGACCCATTTTCCCTCTTTCCCGATACACTCAATAAATTTAAAGTAAATCAATGAATCAAGTCTCTAGTAATTTATTTGTTGGGATTTATTTGTTGGAAATTATCCCTCCACACCTTCGCTCCTCCCCCCACCACTCGAGGATGTCTCCCTGGGGGGGGGGCGGGGGTTGGGGACTCGTGTAGGCATACCTCTCCTCCCTTGGCTTTCCGGTCCACTTCGCTCCAGCATACCTAACTCTTTGGAAATGGTAATAGAGTTCATGACACACCCTCACAGAGAGAGGAAGAGTCCGATCGTTCACTGATTCGCTCTCACCCAGCCTCGCCCTGACAGCTCAGGCATGTCTAAATCCGAATGTGGGCAATATTTACATGACTTGACTTGGTGCTTCTAACTTTTTCTCTCTCTTTTTTTTTTTTCTTCTTTAGTATTTTTTCTTTACCCTACAAACAGCACACTGCAGCTGTCTTCGGACACACAGCAGATCGATCCCATAACAGAGGGTTGTGAGCCACCATGGGAATAGAACTCAGGACCTCTGGAAGAACACAGTCAGAACTCTTAACTGCTGACTCCATTATTTCCGATTAATGTTTAATGTTTATTTTATTTTATTTTATTTTATTTTCGGAGCTGGGGACCGAACCCAGGGCCTTGTGCTTCCTAGGCAAGCGCTCTACCACTGAGCTAAATCCCCAACCCCAATGTTTAATGTTTAAATAAATAAACCTTGTAAAGAAATTAAGCATCTTAAAACCATAGGCATGTGCATCCCTCCTCATTCGTTCATTCCCTCGCTCATTCATTCATTCATTCATTCAGACAGACAGACAGACAGACAGACAGACAGACAGACAGCAACCAAAGTCTAGCCTTTAACAAAGCAAGAAAGCATACCCTGCGGGACGCACAGATGAATTCCTGAGGCTTACCCTGCAGAGCTTACATGAGGCTTAGTAAAGGACTGACCTGACAACAGCTACCTACATACGTTGAAAAGTCTACCTGGTATTGACGGATGATGACAAACTGTATGTGTGATACAAAACTGTATGTGTGTTCCCTTATAACTCATCTCGAAGAGCCCAGCTGTTGGGGCTCGTTCTTTTGGGGGGAAATGGAGGCTTTTCATCTTTCCCAAAGCTCCTCCTAGATCCTTTCTGTCCATCTGTCCATCCGTCCGTCCGTCCGTCTGTCCGTCCGTCCGTCCATCAAATTCTACCCTAGGCCTGCCCTTAGGTTGGTGGTCGTCCATTGAGTGCTAGTGACTTCTGACTTGTCTCTGTCTTCCCCTCTGAGAACTGTATTTAGATCTGATGCAGGCACGCAGGCAGGCAGGCAGGCAGGCAGGCAGGCAGGCAGGCAGGCAGGCAGGCCCTCCCTCGTTTTGAAACAGACAGACAGACAGACAGACAGACAGACCAAAGGGTCAATGACTGACTGCACTTAAAGGGGCTGTTGACTCCTCTTTGGAGTTACCGCTGTTTAAAACTTGCTTGATAAAATAAAGTCATCGAATCCAAACTACGCAAAGGGGACACTATAACAAATTACGACTGCTTGTGTATATAGAAAACAGGGTTTTTTCTTTCCCTTATTCCATTATGTATGTTTGCTTTTCTTCAAGAATAAAACCGGCTAGGTGGTGCCTCGGAGACTTTATTTTTTTTCCCCCCAGGAGTCCCTTCGGGCCCTGCCAGCGGGAGCCTGGACCTCTGAGGCCAGAGAGGGTGTGCTGTATCCCCGGCTCGCTCCCTCCCTCCTGGGATCAATCTAAAAAATGGACAGTTTTGGACACAAGCTTAAGTAATGTTCAGCTCATTCATGCAAGAGAGGTGTAGGAAGGACAACACCCCCACCCCCACCCCCACCCCCACCCCTACCCCCACCCGACCAAATAATACCCTAACCAATAAAAACTAGCTCCTTACTCCTCCGCCTGAGGATTTCTGCGGTCTCATGGTTTGTTCTTGGTTGTTGTTGTTGTTGTTGTTGTTGTTGTTGTTGTTTTGTTTTGTTTTGTTTTGTTTTGTTTTGTGTTTTTCAGACTTTAAGACAAATGTAGGGGTTGGGGATTTAGCTCAGTGGTAGACCGCTTGCCTAGGAAGCACAAGGCCCCGGGTTCGGTCCTCAGCTCCGAAGAAAAGGAAGAAAAAAACAAAAACAATAAGACAAATGCTTGTTGTGATTCTCATTTCATTTCAAGGCTGCTATTCTCTAAATCAGAAGGACTCCCTTACAATTCTTCATGGGTAAACTTGCTTTACATCCCTGACATCAACAACAAAAAGAATTCAGAAAGTGGTGATGGACCAATCTGTTTGGGTGTTTCTTGCCTGCTTGACCTTGACTCGCACAAGAGAGCATAGAGAATAAAATAAAGTAGGTGGATGGAGAGATGGCACCGTCGTTAAGAGCACTGATTGCTCTTACAGCGGTCCTGAGTTCAATACCCAGCCAACACATGGCGGCTTGCAACCATCTGTAATTGTCAATCATGCCCTCTTCTGGGGTGTCTGAAGACACCTACAGGGTACTCGAATAGACATAAAACAAACAAACAAACAAACAAATCTTTAACAATTAAAAACAAAAAGAATAAAATAAAGCGAAGGACCCGCCTTGGAGACCTGCCCGGTATTGCTCCAGAGTCTACTTTTTAAAACACAGAGATAGGGGTTGGGGTTTTAGCTCAGTGGTAGAGTCCTTGCCTAGCAAGCTCAAGGACCTGGGTTCAGTCCTCAGCTCTGGGGGAAGAAAAAAAATACACACACACACACACACACACACACACACACACACACACACACACACATATAGATAGATAGATAGATAGATAGAGAGAGAGAGAGAGAGAGAGAGAGAGAGAGAGAGAGAGTTTGACAGCAATAAAAAACAAACAAAACCACTTTAAAATACAGAGATGTAAGGATACTCAGAGGGCTCAGAGGAAGCAACCAAGTGTTTGTTATATGGGTGCCAACAATATGGTTCATCTCTTCTTCTCTTCCACGTGGCATGGTGGCCAAGGTGGTGGGGAAACCACACAGTGAAAGGAATTGAACTACAGCACACAAGCAAGTCTCCTCCCAGACATGAATAAAACTGAAATTAGGCTAAATGTACAATGAAAGGAAGCCAGGTGTTCGTGCATGTCTTTATTTCCATCATTCAAGAGGCAGAGGTGTTTAGAACTGTGTCTCTGTGAGATAGAGGAAGGCAGGCAGGCAGGCAGGCAGGCAGGCAGGCAGGCAGGCAGGCAGGCAGGCCTGATCTAGGTACTGATTTCCAGGTCTATGTGCAGACACCCCTGACTCAAATAAAGGAGTGAAAAGGAAAAAAATA
>NW_028238837.1:170000-185000 GCF_021556685.1 Rattus norvegicus
AAGGAAAGGCAGTAATGGAGTGGCCTGGCTTACAGAGGAGGGGCAGACATTTATCTGCCATTGCCTCCTCGGTTGAACACACAAACACACGCATGGGGGAGGGGGAGACAGAGACAGAGAGAGACAGAGAGACAGAGAGAGGAAGAGAGACAGAGACAGGGAGACAGAGAGAGAGACAGACACAGAGAGAGAGAGACAGACAGACAGAGACAGAGAGACACAGAAAATTCGATCTCTCTCTCTCTCTCTCTCTCTCTCTCTCTCTCTCTCTCATCACAGGCTGAGCTCAGGGACAGTGAGTTCCACACTCACTCAGAGAAAAACTCTGTCTCCAGTCACCCTCACCCACACGCCTTCAAAATGATCCATTGTACTATTTTAGATTTATGTCTGAGGAGCCCCTCTCCCTCCGCCTCCTCCTGTTACGTTGTAGAAACGTTTAATCCCAAACAGGGCTTCTCTCCTACCCTGCCTTGATGATTCTGTTCCTGGATAAAAGATACACAAGCTTTATTATCTACAGGAAGCCTTAAATAGCACTAGAAGACCTGGGCAGGCAGATATCTACCCTCTAGGTTGTTAGTTTTGGGGGTTTTGTTTGTTTGTTTGTTTTTGTGTTTTTTGTTGTTGTTTTTAATTTTTTTAGATTTGTTTTTTATTTATCTGAGTATGCTGCAGTTATCTTCAGACACACCAGAAGAGATCAATCAGATCTCATTACAGATGGTTGTGAGCCACCATGTGGTTGCTGGCAATTGAACTCAGGACGTCTGGAAGAGCAGTCAGTGCTCTTAACCGCTGAGCCATCTCTCCAGCCCCTGTTGTTGTTTTTTGTTTTGGTCAAAAACCTGGATTCTCGGGGTTGGGGATTTAGCTCAGTGGTAGAGCGCTTGCCTAGCAAGCGCAAGGCCCTGGGAAGAGCAAGGTCCCCAGCTCCGGAAAAAAAGAAAAGAGGAAGAAAAAACAAACAAAACAAACAAAACAAAAAAACCCTCTGGATTCTCAGGAGCTGTGTGGTGTGTCCTCTTATGTTCTGGTGCCCTCTTCTGGCATGCAGACATATAGGAATCAGAGAGAGCCCACATTTTTGTCCAGGAACAAACAAACTGCCAAACTGCCAAACAAACAACAAAGGATTGTAGGTTTTGACTGGCTCTGTAGGTTTCAGAGAAAGGCAGGGCAGACCTCTGTGAGTTTGGGACTAGACTACTCTGAGCAAGTTCCAGGGAGGGATTCCACAGGAGCACAGTGGACTGGACAAAATTTTGACTTTGTAATTTTATTTTTTGCCCAATTGGGATTTATGATTTGATTGTCACAAAACTTATACCTTTCATTTTATTTTATTTTCGGCCAAAATTTCATTTTCAGTTTCACTTCCGATTTAACTTTTAATTTCTTGTCGCGCTTATGTTCGGATCGAGTTAATTCTCTGGGAGCTGTGCCCTTGCCACTGGTGCTGGCAGAAGGGGATCCCGAGATCTAGAGGTTCTGTGTGGTGGGCTGTGTGGCAGAGGAAAAAAATGAAATTAAGAACATATATAAATCTATGGATTTGTATAAGGAGAAACGTATGGTATGGTGGGAAGATGTAAGGGAGAGAAAAATAAAAAATAGATAGATAGATAGATAGATAGATAGATAGATAGATAGATAGATAGATAGAGTGATTCATGCTCCCAGCCTCCTATGTACAGAGTTCCCCGAGGCGTTTTTACTCGCCAAATAAAGACTGCGGTGTTTCCCAACACACCATGTGAATGTCCGTGGCTGTCGAAATTATTTCATTTATGTTTTTCACGTTTGTCGTCCGTGTCACTTCAAGGCCATTGTGACTTCAGTCTTGTTATTGATTCATATATGCTTTCTATTTCTTTTCATTTTTCAAAACCTTTTTGTCTAAATTGTATTTGTCATTCACCTTGATTTAAACATTTATTAAAGTCCAGTTTGCCATTTATTCGTATTTACTCGTATTTTATTATTATTTTATAAATTTATTCCATCATTTCGTTTCAGTCGTCTATATTTGCCCTTCATCTCGTTCTCGCTTTTCTTTTTTTTTTTCTTTTTCTTTTTTTCTTTTTTCAGAGCTGGGGACTGAATCCAGGGCCTTGCATTTGCTAGGCAAGCACTCTACCACAGAGCTAAATCCCCAACCCCGTCGTTCCCACTTTATGTCTGTTAACATTTAATTGTTTTATCTCCCTTGTCCTTCTGTGTCCCTCGTCTTAATTTCTGCTTTATTGTTTTCTTTTTTTTTTAAATTTATTTATTTAACGCATGTGAGTACACTGTAGCTGTCTTCAGACACACCAGAAGAGGGCATCAGGTCTCATTACAGATGGTTGTGAGCCACCATGTGGTTGCTGGGATTTGAACTCAGGACCTCTGGGAGAGCGGTCAGTGCTCTTAACCGCTGAGCCATCTCTCCATCCCATCTGTTTTATTGTTTACATCGCACTTACTCTGTTTTTATGGCGATCTATTAACTTTTTTCCATGTCAGTCGTCGGTATCTGTTGATCACCTTGATTTTTTTTTTTCTTTTTTCTTTTTTCGGAGCTGGGGACCGAACCCAGGGCCTTACTCTTGCTAGGCAAGCGCTCTACCACTGAGCTAAATCCCCAACCCCGATCACCTTGATTTTTGTTTTATTGTTTATTCACATTGACTCTTTATTCATTATTATTTTTAAGTAAAATAAAATAAATAAAATTTAAATATGGTAAAAATATTTGTTAAACAGAGGTATTAAAAGGGAGGTCTACAGCAGATTTTTAAACTAACGGGCACACACACACACACACACACACACACACACACACACACACACACACACAAATTTCTCCCAGAGGTCCTGAGTTCAATTACCAGCAACCACAAGGTGGCTGACAACCATCTGTAATGGGATCTGATGCTCTCTTCTGGTGTGTCTGAAAATAGCTACAGTGTACTCTTACGCATAAATAAAATAAATAAATCTTTAAAAAAAATAAAATAAAATATGAGGTTGGCTCTTTTCTCCTCTCTTTGCTCTTTTGCTCTTCCTCTCTTCCCTCTTCCCCTTTGTCCCTTCTCTCCCCATTCCCCTCCCAAATTCTCTCCACGTGCTCATGACTGGCCTTTACTCTCTTCTTCTACCTTTCTTCTCTCATTAAACCTCTCCGTGGAGGGGGAGGGGTGTGTGTGTGAGTGGGGGGAGGGGGGAATGAGGTTGACCAGTCTTCCTGTGTAACAGAGGTTTAAAAGGAGGCTGGTCGACAAACGTTTTTTTGTGGTTTTTATTCTCTCTCTCTCTCTCTCTCTCTCTCTCTCTCTCTCTCTCTCTCTCTTTCTCTCTCTCTTAATCAACTCGGAAGTCGATCTGCTGTCCCTTTTATTAAAAGCCAAAGTATTAAGTGGCGAGCCGATGTTTCAACTTTTCACCATTCTGTTCCTTTCACCAAAAAGAGGGGGTTCTTTGGCTTTTCCTTTCCTTTTTGAAACAAAACGAAAGGAGGAGCTCGACCAGTTGGCCTAGCTTCCCTGTTCCTTTTCCCTCTTCCACGGTATGCTCGATGAAATAAAGTAAATAAATGAAGTTTCTAGTTATGTATTTGTTTGGAGACCCGAACTCTCTCTCAAGAGAGAGTTGCATCTTCCCGCTGCCGCCCCCCCCCCCCCACACACACACAAGGCCTCCTCCCTGTATGTGGGGGGAGGGGAGGGGTGGACAGGAGCTAGCTGAGAGGGGGTGGGGTGGGGCGGGGGAGAATATGCAGGTTCTGAAGGTCAGTCGGGGAAGTACTGCTGCTGCCCTAGCACGCTTCAGTGCCTCTTTAGAGTTTAGAGTTTTCTAAAGTTTTCTGCCTGAAATCAGCGAGTGATGATTTCACTGTGAAATGATGTCTGATCATCGCTCTCGCTGTCCTGTCAGGGCTCCGGCTCCTGGCAAATGTCTGACTGAAGGAAACCTTAGTTAGACTCACACCCAGCTGTTTGGAAATGGTAATGGAGTTGATAGCACACCCTGGGGGAAAGAGGCAGACTCCCTTTTGCTCACTCTCAATTCCCAGCCTCGCCCTGCCAGCTCGGGGATTTCTAAGTAAGGGTGAATCTGGACCATATATGTACAGGGTTTGGCGTTTCTGATTCATGTTTAATGTTTAGTTAAATAAAGCTTGTCAAGGGCTGGAGAGATGGCTCTCCACAGAGGTGGTTCCCCTTTTCTTAACCCGACTGGGACAGAAGTGCAAACTATCATCTACCTATCTGGGAGTGGAGTGGTTGGATACAGGGAGATGGAGCATTTGCAGTTAGTAAAGTTCTGCTGTCGGTTTTGTTTTGTTTTGTTTTGTTTTGTTTTGTTTTGTTTCCTTTCATTTTTGGATAGATTTTTTGGATAGCCTTTTTTTTTTCTTTTTAAATACAAATTTTGTTTTCTGTGCAACATTCTGATCATAGTTTCCCATCGCAAAGCTCTTTCCAGATCCTTCCTCCCCATCCACCACCCCGTACTAACCCAGGCCTGCCCTTAGATGTGGTTGATGCATACCCAGGTGAGTCCCATTGGAGAAGGACGATATTCCCATCTCCTATGACTGTCAATGGCAGATGACTTAAATGCCAGTGACTTCGGACTTGACTCCATTTCCTCTGAGAACTGGGTTTGGATCTGTTGAACGCAGGCAGGCCCTCGGTTTTGAAACAAACAAACAAACAAACAAACAAACAAACAAACAAACACACCAAAAAATATTTAAAGCAGGCAACAACTGTCTGCACGCCAAGAGACTGTTGACTCCTCTTTGGAGCTAGTACGATGTGAAACTTGCTTAATAAAGTAGAGTCCACACAACACAAAGGGAACACTTTAACAAATTATGAAGGAGAGAGGGGGGGTATGTTTATCTACCTCCTCTTGTTTCTCAGACCAGAGATTTCATCTTCCTCTGTCTCTCGAGTGCTGGTGGCTTTGCTGCTGGTTTGGGGGGGATTGGGATAGGGATAGGAAGAGAAAAGGCTTGAGTGCTGATTTTAAAGCTCTCTCTCTCTCTCAAGCTCTCTCTCTAAAGCTCTCTCTCTCTCTCCCCTCCTTCTCTCTCTCTCTTTACACACACACACACACACACACACACACACACACACACACACACACACACACTCACTCACTTCCTAGGATGAAAGAAAAGAAATGAAAAGGAAGGCACCCATGGTGATGCATGACTTTGATCTCACTTTGGTCTCAGCACTGGAGAGGAAGATAGGAAGACCTATCTAGATGCAACGTGAAGAAGGCCTATGTCAGATGAGTTAATGGCTAGGGAACTGTTAGCTGGCTAGTCTGCCATTTTGTTGCAGTTGCTAATATTATAAGGACACTTTCTCATTGGTTGTTTCTGCTGTTGCTGCCAGAATTCATTACATATTCTGTTAGGCTCTTCTGTGTGATAACACACTCAGAAACCGAACACTGTAGGAGTCAGTCTAACTGCTTTCTTTGTTGTCTAGTTACCCGCAATAATCTTGGACCTGAACTGAACACCCAGCAGCACTTCCCGCACCCACCCATGTATAAGCTTTTATAACCTGGACCACCAACACTAGAGCGACAGGGCAGACAGAGACTATTTGGAACCGGACTTCCATTTTGAGTTTTTGTTTGTGTTCTTGTTTTTTTCTCCTGTCCTGTCCTGTCCTGTCCTGTCCTGTCCTGTCCTGTCCTGTCCTCTCTGTCTGTCTGTCTGTCTGTCTGTCTGTCTGTCTGTCTGTCTGTCTGTAAATCCACACATATAGTTCTTTCCACATCTTATATCTCAAAACAAATAATGCTTGCTGTGATCCTCATTTCATTCAAGGGTACTACTCTAGACCAGAGGAGCCCTTTAATTCTCCACAGGTAGTGATGACCGGAGTGTTCAGTGCGACTAAGCAGGAATTATATGGTTGCCGCCATTATGCTTGATCTTACCGAAGGTAGGGTTGCGGGGCATGGTTGCCACGATGGCGACTCAGTAGACCGTGATTGAGGAGACGGAACAATAATTAACCTACAATTCTCCCTCTCTGTCAACTGTTTCTCTGTCACTCTCTGTCTCTCTTCCCTCTTTCCCTCCCCCGTCTCTCAGACCTGAATGCCTCCTCTGTTGAACACACAAACACACGCGCCGAGAGAGCGAGAGAGCGAGAGAGCGAGAGAGCGAGAGAGCGAGAGAGCGAGAGAGCGAGAGAGCGAGAGAGCGAGAGAGCGAGAGAGAGAGAGAGAGAGAGAGAGAGAGATCTGTTAATCTGTTTGTCTCCCTCCCCTAGTTTTTCAGACAGGGTTTCTTTATGAAAAGAAAGAAACTGGTAGCTGTAGGCTGGTAGCTGCTGGCTGTTAAAGGTCTAGGTAAAACAATGTGATGGCCTAAGAGGAAAATAAAGAAACAGATACAATTAACTGTTAAGGCCTAGATGCCGTGTGAATGAGGCCTACATCAGATTGGTTAAGATAACTGTCACCTGGCTAGCCTGCCATTTTAATATTGCAAGGACGCCTTCTCATAGGTTGTTTCTGCTGTCACTGCCAGAGTTCATTACATATTCTGTTAGGTTCTGTATGACACACACTCAGGAAACCAAACATTGTAGAATCCAGTGTGTCCTTGAGTGCGTGTCTACAATGCGTGCGTGCGTGCGTGCGTCTGTGCATGCGTGTGTCCATGGCCATGCTAGAGCCCACTCCAGATTTGTGTTTCAGAGATCTTTACTTATTTATTTTTCCTGCCTTGGCTTGTGTAGGCACTAAGTCACCACACTTCCCGAAAAACAAAATGAAACAAAACAAAACAAAATCCACCAACAAATGGACCAAACCCAAACCCCAAGCCAGACAAACAAATATTCCTGCCTGCCTGTCTGTCTATCAGGGCTACAACAGAGAGAAGTGGAATCTTGAATGAACAAAACTAGAATACCTAAGTCTGCCTGTTTCCCCTCTTCCCACCTCCCCTGCCCCCCAGCCCATCCCCAGAGCTGGTCTAGCATGTTCTCTGACCCTGGGGGTGCGGTGAACCGGCCTGCCTTGCTAAACTCTGTAGTGTATAAACTTGGTAACTCTAGAAAGCAGGAGCTGAAAATGTGCAGATAAGGTGGTGGTCGAGCTGTGTGTGTGTTGGTGTGGGAGGGAGACTGCTTCGGTAACTGCTGCTTTTCAATGTCCGGCTGAAACTCTGTGCTTATGATGTATCTTTTGGTTTATTCGATTTTACTTACTGTCTATTGGGTTTGCATTTGATTTTTATTGATTTTATTGATATTTATGTTTAACTATTTTGACCTGGCTAAATGACTGACTGACTGACTGACTGACTGACTAAGTCTACCTGGCATACAGGAGGAATTCAAGGACGAATGATTGTTTAAGTATGACAAAAATAAGTAAGTAAGTAAGTAAGTAAGTAAGTAAGTAAGTAAGTAAGGGGGTTGGGGATTTAGCTCAGTGGTAGAGCGCTGCCTAGCAAGTGCAAGGCCCTGGGTTCTGTCCCCAGCTCCGAAAAAAAGAAAGAAAAAAGTAAGTAAGTAAGTAAGTAAGTAAGTAAGTAAGTAAGTAAATAAATAAATAAATAAATAAATAAATAAATAAATAAATACGATCATTTAGAAGTAATATAGGCAGAAGGAGAACATGTGGCTGTGGATGGTCTGAGGCTTCTGGCTGCTTTGGGTGCCTCTTCACCTTTCTGCACGTGCAAACTGAGTTTAATTAAGTTCTGTTTCCCTAGAGGCTGGGAAAGGAGAAACAGAAGTGACCTGGAACATCAGGGCTAATGGCCGGCTGCTTCCATCTTGGTGAGGCAGGTGTCAGCCAAGCAGCTGCCAACCATCCACAGTTGAATCCAAAGTGCCCAAATGGGACACTATAACAAATCATGTATACAGATTTGTGTATATAGAAAACATTTTTCCTTTCTCTTCTTTTTCTTTTCTTGAGAAATTCAGCTGGTCCTGATGTCTTTCCCTCGGTGTGTCCCTCTGTCATCTCTCTCTCTCTGTCTCTTTGTCTTACTGTCTCTGTCTGTCTCTGTCTGTCTCTGTCTCTGTCTCTGTCTGTCTCTCTGTCTCTCTCTCTCTCTCTCTCTCTGTGTGTGTGTGTGTGTGTGTGTGTGTGTGTGTGTTCTTAATCTCAGCAGCACTACTCATCCAATCGATTTTTCCTCTCCCCTTGTCTCCTTCACATGGCTATTACCCCACCTTAAACAGCACTAGAAGAGCCTGGCAGGCAGATATCTACCCTCTATGCTGTCAGAATTTTTTTTTTTTTTTTTTTTTTAAAGTCAAAACCTGGATTCTCAGGAGCCATGTGGTGTGTCCTCCTAGGTTCTGGTGCCCTCTTCTGGCATGCAGACATATAGTCAGCAGAGAGAGCTGTGTGGGTGGCCGAGGCAGGCAGAGTGGACCTCTGTGAGCTTGAGGCTAGATAAGTCTACGGAGCAAGTTCCATGACTGCCTGGGCTATACCAAAAGAAACGTACCTTGAGGCAAAAAAAACAAAGCAGAAAAGGTTCTGCTTTTATTTTACAGACATGTGTTCTCTCTAGTCCTATTGACTATAGAAGTTTGATCATGAAGTCACATTGATTTTTATTACAGAGTTTATTTGTGTGTGTGTGTGTGAGAGAGAGAGAGAGAGAGAGAGAGAGAGAGAGAGAGAGAGTTTTTTTTTTTATCTTCAAACATATTTTTTATTGTTTATTTATTTTATGAGCACACTGTCACTGTCTTCAACACACAAGGAGAGGATTCCATTACAGATGGTTGTGAGCCACCATGTGGTTGCTGGGATTTGAACTAAGGATCTCTGGAAGAGCAGTCAGTGCTCTTCACCGCTGAGCCGTCTCTCCAGCCCTGAAACAATATCTTGAATAAACAATAACAAAACACTAAAACTAAGTCTGCCAGTTTTCCTCTTTCTTTCTCTCTCTCTCTCTCTCTCTCCCTCTCCTCCCTCCCTCCCTCCCTTCCTTCTTTCTTCCTTTTTCTTTCTTTTTCTTCAGATAGGATTTCTTAGTGAATGATATTTATGTTGATATAAATTTTTTACGTACTTTTTTGACTGGCTAACTAACTAGCTAAGTCTGCCTGTCCTAAAGAAGGAGTTCCCCTGCCACAACTAAATACGTGCATAGAAAAAAAATATATAATTATTAACTTGGGATGAAACTAATGTAACAAGCAAGCAAACAAACGCACAAACAAACAAAGTAGGGATGGTGGTGCTGGGTGCCTGGTATATGGGAGATGGGAGACCTGTGGTCTAGAGCGTCCAGAGCTCTGGCCTCCATACTCTGGACTGCATTCTCTCTAGCAATCTTCCCAAAGTGGCTGTATTTAACCATGTTTTTATTTTTTAAATTGGCTCTCTCTCTCTCTCTCTCTCTCTCTCTCTCTCTCTCTCTCTCTCTCTCTTCTCTCCTCTCCCTCCCTCCCTCCCTCCCTCCCTCCCCCCCCACCACACACACAGAGGCACGTGTGAACAAGGGAATGCAAATGCACAAAATAAGTATGTTTTGATCAGAGTGAAAACAAATCACGGGAATTTTAACCATTCCACCATCATTCCACCATTCTTTTAATTTACTCTCTGTGTTTAGTCTTCCAAAGAGGGTGGCAGGTGTGTGGTTTGGTGAGTGCCGGCTGGCGGTGGCAGCGAGGAACAGAGAACAACAACAACCCCCCTCCCCCCATCGGGATCGGTGGAGGGTTTTAAATGAGTGAGCCATTTAAAAATGGTGTGGAACTGAGGTCGCCGCCACCCTCCCCTCACGCCGGAGTTTGGACGCTCCTTTTCCTAACTGTGCCTGTTCCTTGCTAATTGTTAACCGATTCGAGAGTGCATGTCCTTTCACTTAGAGGTGGCCTGTTTTCACCGCTCCGTCCTACTTTCCTTTTCTGGGTGCCTGAGGGGGTTGGCCCCGAGTCCATCCCGCGTTCACTGTGTTCCGGCGGGACAACCGGGACCGTTTGTGCCATTCGGGAGAAGTGGTGGGTACCTGCCCCGTTGTGCGGGTGAGTGTCCCCCTGAGCTAGGGAGGTCACTCTGGAGAGACGGAATGAGTGTGTGCGGCGGCGGCGGCGTGACAGTCTGTATTGGTTTGCTTGATCGAGATCGCTGTCGGGCGACACCTAGTGGCGACAAGTTTCCGCAACGCTCCTGTCCCCCGGTTGGTGACAAAGGACGGGGAAGTGCCTGTGGTGAGCCGGCCAGGGTGAGAGGGTGACAGGCAAGCAGGCGGGTGCGCGACGGAGACGCCGTCCCGTCTGGGGACCATCTCTAGCTAGGAGGTTGTACCTGGAGAACTTCAGGGGAGGAGGGTGGCTGTACGACCTATTGGGACACAAGGAGGGGTTGGTGGCAGCTGGATGAGGTCGACCAGAAGGCTTGGGCCCTGTCCCGGATTTTTTTTTTTTTTTCCAATTTTTTTTTTAAATTTTTTATTTTATTTTATTTTATTTTTTTTTTCTTCCTCCTCTCCGGTCCCAGCCAGCGGGACCATAGACACTTTTGAGGCCGAGAGGGTGCTGTGTCCCCGGCCTCCGAGCCGAGGTGGCCCGGCTAGGGGGCGCCACGGAGTTTTTTTTTTTTTTTTTCTTTTCCAGGAGTCCTTCGGTCCCAGCCAGCGGGACCATAGACACTTTTGAGGCCGAGAGGGTGCTGTGTCCCCGGCCTCCGAGCCGAGGTGGCCCGGCTAGGGGCGCCACGGAGTTTTTTTCTTTTCCAGGAGTCCCTTCGGTCCCTGATAGCGGGAGCCTGGACCTCTGAGGCCGAGAGGGTGCTGTGTCCCCGGCCTCCGAGCCGAGGTGGCCCGGCTAGGGGGCGCCACGGAGTTTTTTTTTTTTTCTTTTCCAGGAGTCCCTTCGGTCCCTGATAGCGGGAGCCTGGACCTCTGAGGCCGAGAGGGTGCTGTGTCCCCGGCCTCCGAGCCGAGGTGGCCCGGCTAGGGCGCCACGGAGTTTTTTTTTTTTTTCTTCCCCAGGAGTCCCTTCGGTCCCTGATAGCGGGAGCCTGGACCTCTGAGGCCGAGAGGGTGCTGTGTCCCCGGCCTCCGAGCCGAGGTGGCCCGGCTAGGGGGCGCCACGGAGTTTTTTTTTTTTTTTTTCTTTTCCAGAGTCCCTTCGGTCCCTGATAGCGGGAGCCTGGACCTCTGAGGCCGAGAGGGTGCTGTGTCCCCGGCCTCCGAGCCGAGGTGGCCCGGCTAGGGGGCGCCACGGAGTTTTTTTTTTTTTTTCTTTTCCAGGAGTCCCTTCGGTCCCTGATAGCGGGAGCCTGGACCTCTGAGGCCGAGAGGGTGCTGTGTCCCCGGCCTCCGAGCCGAGGTGGCCCGGCTAGGGGCGCCACGGAGTTTTTTTTTTTTTTTCTTTTCCAGAGTCCCTTCGGTCCCGATAGCGGGAGCCTGGACCTCTGAGGCCGAGAGGGTGCTGTGTCCCCGGCCTCCGAGCCGAGGTGGCCCGGCTAGGTGGCGCCACGGATTTTTTTTTTTCTTTTCCAGGAGTCCCTTCGGTCCCTGATAGCGGGAGCCTGACCTCTGAGGCCGAGAGGGTGCTGTGTCCCCGGCCTCCGAGCCGAGGTGGCCCGGCTAGGGGGCGCCACGGAGTTTTTTTTTTTTTTTTTTTTTCCAGGGGTCCCTTCGGTCCCTGATAGGGGAGCCTGGACCTCTGAGGCCGAGGGGGTGCTGTGTCCCCGGCCTCCGAGCCGAGGCCCGGCTAGGGGGCGCCACGGAGTTTTTTTTTTTTTCTTTTCCAGGAGTCCTTCGGTCCCTGATAGCGGGAGCCTGGACCTCTGAGGCCGAGAGGGTGCTGTGTCCCCGGCCTCCGAGCCGAGGTGGCCCGGCTAGGTGGCGCCACGGATTTTTTTTTTTCTTTTCCAGGAGTCCCTTCGGTCCCTGATAGCGGGAGCCTGGACCTCTGAGGCCGAGAGGGTGCTGTGTCCCCGGCCTCCGAGCCGAGGTGTCCCGGCTAGGGGGCGCCTCCGAGACTTTATTTTTTCCAGGATCCTCCCCGGTCCCTGCCAGCGGGAGCATGGACTTCTGAGGCCGAGGGGAAGCTGTGTTCCAGGCTATCTACCATGGCCTCCTCGGTCTGTGAGCACTCAGGGTTCTAAGGTCGACCAGTTGTTCCTTTGCGGTCCGGTTCTCTTTCTACATGGGGACCTCTTGGGGACACGTCACCGAACATGACTTCCAGACGTTCCGTGTGGCCTGTCATGTTTATCCCTGTGTCTTTTACACTTTTCATCTTTGCTATCTGTCCTTATTGTACCTGGAGATATATGCTGACACGCTGTCCTTTTGACTCTTTTTGTCATTAAAGGACGTTGGAAGAGGCTTGCACCAAGGCTGTTTGCTTGTCCAGCCCTAGCTCTTTTCTTCTGCGCATGGGCCTCTTCGATGCTTGAAGCTTAGCGTCCCCCATGAGTACGCGCTTCCTGCTTTCCCGTGCTTGCTTGCCTGTGCTCTCTGGGGCAGCTTTATGACAACCGTCCCGCGTGTCAGGCGTTCCCGATTTCCCCGTGGTGGTTGTCGTCCGTTACCGGTAGGAGTCGTTGGTGCCGAGTGCGACTGGAAGGGTTTTCCCGTTTGGTGCTAGTGACCCCCTGGCGTGCTCCTCTGCGGCCGACCGGTTTTTTTATTTGTTTTTTTTTTGTTTTTTTTTTTTTGTTTTTTGGAAGGAGTTCCCGAACCTCCGCTGCTTGGTGGTGTGTCCCTTTCTTTCCTGCTGTGTGCCTCCCGAGTTGCACCTTTTCTCCTTCGAAGGGGATTTTATTTTTTTATTTTTATTTTTTTTATTTTTATTTTTTTTGAAGGAGTTCCCGAACCTCCGCTGCCCGTTGAGTCCCGTTCTTCCACGCCACGTGCCTCCCGAGTGCAACGCTTCCTTTTTCTCGCCCTCGAGAAGGGTAAATTTTTTTTTTTTTGTGTGTGTGTGGCAGTGTTAGCGACTTCTTCCCGTGCTCTCTCTCGCTCTTCTCGCTCGTATTCCCGTCCAGTGCGTGTTAGAAAGCTCTCACGCCCGTTGTTCCCGATGCATGGCGTGTCTCGCTCCCGTTGGATCGATGTGGTGCTGCCGCGTTCTCTTCGGGCCGGGGCCTAAGCCGCGCCAGGCGAGGGACGGACATTCATGGCGAATGGTCATTCAGCGCGAATGGCGACCGCTCTTCTCGTTCTGCCAGCGGGCCCCTCGTCTCTCCTCCCCATTCCTTTGCAGGGTGGTGTGTGGAAGTCAGGGGTGCGGCTGTCCGGCACGAGCGCTGACCCGCGCACACTTGTTGCTGTGGTTCGCGGTGTCCCTGTGGACGTGTCGGGGGCGCTTGCCCCCACGCCGTTCACTGCTTCGCGGCCCTCTTCCCCCGTGCCGGGGAAGGTGGTAGACCCGCTGCGGTGCATACCCTTCCCGAATGGTGTGTGCACGCGCCCCGCTTTGTGTGAGCCTTGCGGTGCTCCTGGAGCGTTCCGGGCTTTGACCACCAAGGTGCCCGCTTCTGAGTTGGCGGTGGCGCTTCCCGCTCCCCTCGGCGTGCCTCCTGTGCTCCATGGTGCTTGTGCCTTTACGCTTTCCTTGTCCTAGTTGCCGGCTTTCTGCACGGTGACAGAAAAGGGGGGCCGAGGAGTTGAGTGTGCGGTTAAAAGGCTCCTTCCGCTGGGTGAGCGCCCACCCCGTGCCTATGTTTTTGGTGCCTCACCCGCGGGCCCTGCGCGTTAGGTGGTGCTGAGCGATCGCGGCTGGCCCTTTTTAAAGACCGGACTCCCTCAAGTCAAGGCTCCTCCTTTGTGTGCGCCTTGAAGAGGCCTGGCCCTCGGCGGGGACCTGTCGCAGGTCCCCCCGGTCCGCGAATGCTCAAGAAGACCCCGGAGAAAGAGACCTTTGCCGATACCGCAGACCCCCCACCAGCTGGCGCGTGGTCCTTCCTGTTCTGTCCCGCGCCTGTTGCTCGTTTCCCGTTGCGTGCACGGAGCCCTTGGCTGCTCGTCGGTGTTGGGTTCGTCCTGCCCTCAGTGAGGAATTTGCCTTCTCTAGCTATCTTCGGAAAGGGCTTTACGATCTCCGAGGGGCTTCTCCCGGATGGTCCCCTCGGCTGCCCGCCCTGACCTCAGCCTTCTGCGCGCAGCGTTTGCTCTCTCGCCTACCGCGACCCGCGCCTCCCCGCTCCGAGTACGAGGAGGGATCACGCGGGACGGGGCTCTGTCGACCTGCCGCTGTGCGGAGCTTGTGGGGGAGATTGGGTTTCTGGTGGCAGGTGGCGGGGAAGGGCCGTGCACACGCCCGCGTGCGCGGTACCCCCTCTCACCGCGAGGGGTCGTCGCGGGACGGGTGGGTTTGGAAGGGCGGCGCTGGGCTCCCGGTCCCACCCGCCTCCGTTTCCCCCTCCGTCGTGCGTGTGCGTCCCTCCCACGCGCGTCCACGTCCCGGCCACTCTCGCGGCGAGGTCGTGTCGCGTGTGGTGCGTGCCGCGTGCTCTCGGGCGTCTGCGGTTGCCGCCTCGTCCCCCCCTTCCACGGCAGCGTTCCCACGGCCGGTGGAGATCGCGGGAGCCGTCCTACCCCCCCCCCTCCGCGGGGCTCTCGAGGGTCCGTGAACCGCGGGTTGGCCTCGCTCTCGGGGGCGGACTTCTTGTTTGGGGGAACCGGCGGTCGGCCGCGTCCGGCGCGTCGTCGGACGTTGGGACCCGCTGCCACGCGGGGGTCTTCGTCGGTTGGCGTCGGCGTCTGCCTCGGTTCTCTCTCGCGTCGGCTGGCGTCTCCTCGGGCTCCCGGGGTTGTCCGTTGGTTTCGGGTCGGCTCGGTGCCGCGGGCGTGGCGGGACTGCTCCGGGTTGGGTGCAGTGTGATTCCCGCCGGCTTGGCTCGCGTGCCCGGTCGCCGCCCGAGCGGCCTCCCGGTCCCTTGTGAGGCGTCTCCCGCGGGGTGCCGCTGCGGCCGGCCCTGCCGTCGACGGTCCTCGTTCTGCCGGTTCGCTCCCCTCCCCGCCCGCCGGCGTTCCTTTCT